>NC_060961.1:3625000-3657500 GCF_910589235.1 Vespa crabro
TTTTTTTCTTTTTTTCTTTTCGCAAGGATCACACACACCGTGATTAGTACTCGTAGAGCAAGGAAGGAATCTTTCGGCGCAGAATGTCGATCGTTAAGTTTAGTTGTACACGAACCATCGCGTAGGTTCGCCAATCGACTCGTGTGGCTTTATAACACGCTAAAAAGCGAAGTAATATCATTCTAGCCTTTCGTGTTTTTTGTGTTTCTCTTCTTGGAAGGACCGTCATCGTCCGTTTCTCATTTTCACGATTCTTCTCCGAAATCTTAGCCTTTGTTCGTCTCTCTCCCCGTTCAACTGCTTTCATTCATAGGAAAGAAAAGTCTTCTTGTTAAGAGTAAAATCTCTTTCTGACAAATCCAAGAGAGAATGAGAGTGAAAATAAGAGAGTGTGTGAGAGAGAGAGAGAGAGAGAGAGAGAAAGAGAGGAAAAGAAAGAGAGAGAGACGTTATGCTGAGCTACAGTGGAATCAGAGAGAGATCGGAGTCGAAGGGCGAGTCCTACGAGAGGAACAGAGTCCTACCCCAAAACGTGGGGATGTTGGACGAGATGGAGGACGAGACGATCCAGCCTTGACCTAACACTCGCTGTAGGAAGGCGGTGGCATTCCTCGTCCTGTATACATGTCCGTTTGGGGTTGAAGATGGCAGACGACGGTATGGCCGTCGAGAACAGCGACGGTTCTCGTATGATCCTGTTGAGGTGGTAGTCCATAACCTGCAGGGAGTCGTGGCAGTTCACCGAGCTCGTACCTCGCTTGTTGCCTTCGTAGTTTCTCCCAGCAGGCATTTAAGGTCCTTTCAACGGTTGGACCATATTCCGTTGGATCGTAGTGAGTGTTCCCAACACGATCGCTCATCGTTTGCCCGTAATGGAGCAGGTTACGATCGTTAGCAGGTGAATATGGAATCAATGGCCTATGATCACCGTAGCTTCTCGAAGATTGTCTACTCATGTCGCTTTGTCGTCGACCATCCTCGTCAGACATGTCTGACACTTGGATCTCTCCGACAGCTCCACCGGCGCCACCTCGTTCGATTTCCTCGTAAACAGGATCATCTTCGTTCGTTAAACCACCAACGCTGCCAACTCCGCGATGCGTTGGAAGATGTACATGCTGACCGTGATGAGCATGCATCTGATGATGCATACCATTTCCACCGTTTCTACCATCGACGATTTCTGTGTAAGTATGATTATATGGCATGGCAGCTCGTCGTCCAGTTCCCACCGAAGTAGTTGCCGTTGTCGTTGCTGCCCTTCCACCGCTCATCGTCTCGCTACCATCGTTCGAGCCGATGATGCGGTTTCTATCTCGATCTCGATTGCGACCTGAATGGCCCAAAGTTGAAGTGTTATGTGTCCTCGGTGAATCTTCTTGTTCTGATCCACCGTGTCCAGAGTCCCGGGAGTACGATTTAAAAGAAATGTTCTGTGGGTGGAATAGAAATTGATATATTAGATATTTTTCTTAAATTGAATTGAAAATAATTTTGCTTTCTAAGGGAATTAACGTGCCGTTTTGTCTTTCAACAGGATATGACGATTTTTTAATTCGCCAATAGAAAAAACACGGCAATTTTGAATTTGGATGTCGCGAGTCGAGGGAAACGGTCGTGGCTGCGCATGCACTGTGTAACGAGGGAAAAGCCGAGAAAAAATTGTTCACATTTTCTCGAATCATTGAGTGCGTAACTCGTCTCTAATCTTATTTTATTCAGGGATAATTAAAAAAAGAAAAAGAAAAAAAAAAAAGAAAAAAATAATCTGCTATGACCGAGGCTTTTTAACTCGCGCAAACATCGTGCCTTTTTGACAATTAAACGAGAGAAGCACACACCATGCACGAGAGGGCGGATCTAGCGAAAAGTTAGACAATTAGTTTGATGATCGTAAGAAAATGCTAAAGAGAAAGAAAAAAGCATTGACATATAGCATGGACCGCGTGTCCCACACGTTAAACGTCTTTGTTTGTAACTCTAAAATATAAAAAGTCAAATAACTCTTTAGCAAAATGTATTATTACATTTATGTATTAACGATTATTAAAAGTACGATTATCTTTATTGTGGGACAAAGCAATCCGAGTTTATACATATGTCGATGGAAAACAAAGAGAAGAGTTAAAGGAAATAAAGAAAAATGAAGGTGTTATTTTTTTTTTATCTGTGCTAAAAACTAGCGACTAGAGTAGCGACGAGAGAATAGCGTTAAATAGCGCTTGCGAGCTAGCCGCCTAGTTAGTTACCTTCCACATGAGGTTTTTGTTAAGGTGGCCCCAAGTGGCGGTGGCAGATTTGGGGATATTAGGAGCTGAGGGTAAGAATGCGTGACGGGCGTACGGCAGAGTGGCCACGATGTGAGCCTCTGTGCCAGAGGATTCACTTGGCACAGCGACTGCCGGCTGCCTATCGACTATCGCCCAGCTTCGACCGGATACCAAGTACTGGAAAATCAAGCATTGGTCGTGGCTGTTAATCCTCCGTTTACCTCCATTCTCTCTCTCTTTTTTTTTTCTAAATTTTGTCTTTCACTTTTATTCATAGAACATGTTAAAATTGGCTAAATCTTTTACAGAGAAGTCAATGAGGTAAACGAAGGATCGTACGGATCTCCGAAGGTAGCTTGTTCCTTTGGAAAGTTTTTTGGACCTTCTTTCAAAAAATGACAAACAAAATCAGCCCGTGAATCTATTCCGATGTATACGACGTTTTTATTTTTTCCATTCGATAACATGGGAAACCGAATGCCTCGGAGATCGTCACGTGAACCACCTGATTCGCTGCCATTCCCAAAGTTTGTGTTTTACGTCGAGGAAGGATTAAACGCCTTGGTGAGAAATCAATCAGCGATAATAGCAAAAAATTATAACCTGAATTATGCATTGTGCGTATTGTGCAAATCTATATATTCTAGAGCTGACGTTATATTTTTCTTTTTTTCATTTTTTTTATCGAACAACAACAATAAAGAATTCGTTTCTTTTGTTGTATTAAGCGAAGAAGCTCTTTTTATTTACCTTTTCTTTTTTTTTTTCTTTTTTATATTTATCCTCACGATCAACCCCTCTAATAACGTTACATTTGTCTTAGATTTTTCTCGTTTATAACTTACCTTATTTCAATTTATGATATATGAAAAATCATGCGATCGAGTGATTTCGTTATTAACAGTAACACGAAATCGAGGGGTTAACGTTCTTCGTAACGAAGCATCGATATTTTTTTGTTCACGGAAAGCCAAAAAAGTAAAGTGCTCGATCGCGTTTGCATCTAGATTAGGCAAGATCAGGCTTGATTGGCGTTAAACGATCGATGAAACGCACATCAAAAGAATAATCTTTTCGCAATTTTAATTCTTTTTTGTTCTTTTTTTTTGTTTCTTTTTTTTGTTTTTTTGTTTCTCTTCGTTTATAATCGCGGTATCGATCGATCATTGCGGACGAGCGCGCGCACGCGACCTAAAAGCAAGGCAAGTCTGGTCGCGTCTTCATCGTCCATAAATCGAATCGAGAGCGAGTACCTTGGAAGCGAAGCGAACATACGTTAGAAAACGTAATGCGTTCTGGGTTTATCTGAACGGCGGCCGAGCGGATTACGGAAACCGTTCGTCAAGGTTATCGCGTCGTAAAGATCGATCGATTTTTACGAAGGAAAGCAGCAGCATCGTCGAGTATATCGCTGCGCTGGCAGAAAACGAAAAGAACCTTATGACTTTCCTTCCGTCTACTCTTCGATAATCTTGATATCGCGTGTCCGCTACCTTCCGAACATTACGAATCTTTCCAAAACGCACGGAGCTTTCACTCTGTGAGGTATGCCGATATAAGAGAAAAAAAACGAAAAAAAAAAATAAATGGGAAGGATTTTCCTCGGTTTCTCTATATTTTTTGCTTTCAAAATAATTATACACGTGCTCGATTCATTCGTTCAGAGTGTTAAAAAGTATTTGACTTTAGATATAAGTTAATTCGAATGAAATTAAATTAAAGATTTAATTTAGCAAAGATTCAAGGTATGAGCCCAGTGAATACTTTATAATTTTTAAGCCGAATTAAAAGTGCTCGTTAACACGAATAGAAAAAATCAATCTCGTCGGAGTTTACAAGGGAATTTTTATTTTGATCTTTCGAGTGATTTACCTAGCTGCGTGACACAAGGATGTAAAAGCGTGCGTGGAGAAATGAAAAGGTGAACACGTAGAACACCTTTTGGTAGATATCAAAGTGAGAATATGATAAGAGACAATTACTGCTAATCTTTTATTTACCACCTCTCGTGCGACGAATGGGAGCAAACGAGTAACTCGTTCTTTTTTTCTTTTTTTTTTTTTTTTTCTTTTCAAACTCAAGCATCATACTTTTTTAACACTCTACGAATTATTATTATTTTTTTATTATATACCGCGTAAAATAACGCGAAACTTTGAAGGGCACGACGAGTCATAAATAGGTCAACGAGTAAAAGCTAAAGCGTTAAATCGCCGCGAAGATGGACGATCGTAAATCAGGTAGAGATACGCGCGACGTCTAGACGAACGTACGCTTTCGAATTCCTTCGTAGCCGTGGGGGCCTCCGAGAGCTGAAGCGTCTGAAATAAATGACAAATCGCGTGCGAGCGCACGCTTTGTCAGGCAAGGTTGCATATAGAGGTATGGGGTTGTTCTTGAGAGGACAAGGCAAAGAGGGACGACTGGTAGGTTGGAAAAGGAGGCAAAGTAACCAGCAACCGCGTTACACCAAACCCCGAGCCAGATAAGAAGCACGAAAATCACCACTGTTAGTAAGTAGGAGGCCTTGCAAATAGTACGTTCGCGTGTTTACAGCTCTGCAAAGTCAAGTCCGTGAATGTTCTCGCTTTCTCTCTCTCTCTTTCTCTCTTTCTCTCTTTCTCTCTTTTCCCCTCTCTCTCTCTCTCTCTCTCTCTCTCTCTCTCTATCTATCTATCTATCTATCTATCTATCTTTTTTTTTCTATTTCTCTTTTTCTCTCTCTTTCATTATCATCGAAAATTCATATTTCAAATTCATTTCTGTTAATCGAAAGACGATTATTATTGAGTATCTATTTATTTCAAGATTTATCTTTTATGGTGGTACAACAACAACAACAACAACAATTTTGAATATTCAACATAGGTTGTACTTATCGACAATGTAATTTTCAAGTATATCGTTGGTACGTGTTCGAGAGCATATGTGTTTGAGAGAGTCGATAGGCGAGCACGTTTTCTGACTTTCGTTTGCCTTGTTACTTCGATATTCCACGTGATATTACTTTTTTTTTTTTTTTTTTTTGTATCTTTTCCCTTCTACTTTCTAACCCACTTTGTTAGTTCCTACGTTTTCTCTCTCTCTCTGTCTCTCTTTTTCTCTCTCTCTCTCTCTCTCCCTCTCTCCCTCTCTTTCCTTCTTTTTTTGTCTCTATTGCGTTTCCAACTCTCGATGATACTCTGCCCACGATAACCAAAGTGGTGGCTTGAGAATGAACAAGCGCACGAGAGAGTTCGAATAGGAGAGTTTCGAGTTACGTGACACGTACGAAAATTACGTATGGTAAGTCGAGAGGAGAATCTCGATTAGAGGAAGGAGGATGAGAGTTAGCCACTCAACAACAACGCGTCCTGCAACAGACTTGGCCAATATATTTAATCAAAAAAAAAAAAAAAAAAAAAAAAAAAAAAAAAAAAAAAAAAAAAAAAAGAAAAAGAAAAGAAAAAGAAAAAAAGAAGAAAAAAAGAAGCAAGCCGTGACTTTCTCGCGTTAGATCGAGCGAGGAAATACGAAAGTGTTGAGAAAATCGATTGATTGAGTTACAGAAAAACAAAATTAAGATGTTACGATGAGAGGTATTTTATACAGATAAGAAGGAGGTAGTGACCAGATGAGATGTTATTCGAAATTAAGAAGAATTTGTTGCCGAAGAAAAAACGTAGACTGAAGAAACATCAAGAAAACATCAGAGAGTCATTGAAGAACATCACTTCGAGTTGAAAGTGCAACGTAGTTCAAGAGAAACTCATTTGTCTTTTTTCTTTTCTCTCTCTCTCTCTCTCTCTCTCTCTCTCTCTCTCTCTCTCTCTATCTATCTCTTCCTCTCTCCCTTTTTCTCTTTCTCTTTCTCTCTTTCTCTCTCATTCTTTCTCTCTCACTCTTTCTCTCTCACTCTTTCTCTCTCTCTCTCATTCTTTCTCTGAGCGAGTGAGGTGCGCGAAAAAAGCGAGAGCGATTTGATCAGCTAGCAATCAATTAGTACGTGATAGATACTGGCAGAAAAGAAGCAAAAATAACATGTGCACGGAGTGACAATAGCCAATGAGTGAACGAATTAGCGAGTGAATGAGTGAATGTAAAAATAAGAGAGAGAGAAAGAGATAATGAACGAGAGTGAGTGAGTGAATGAGTAGGTGAGTGAATGAGTGAGAGAGTGAGTGAGAGAATGAAAGAGAAGAGAGAGAGAAGGAGAGAGAGAGAGAGAGAGAGAGAGAGAATAGGGGAGAGATTATTCGATCCGTCCATTCATTTAGATGGAATTCTTCATCGAAGGAATACCTATTGCAAACTATTTTTTATCTTGCTTCTCGGTTTGGTGTATAAGCGGCGTTTGGATACCTTGCTGAGTGGGATGCCTATTGTGGTTGCTAGGTGCCATCATGTGCATCTGGTGTGCCCCGACCGGCGACCTCAGCGACAAATTGTTCAGGTTCACGTTTATCGAAAGATTCGTATTGTTACAGGCCGCAGTCAGATTGTTGTGATTGTTCGGCGGTGACGTTGTGGTACCCACGTTAGAGGCGGCATGAGGCGATAGTCCTGAGCTGTCCGTTGTTGGAGCCGAAGGATTTGAGGATGTGTTGTGCGAGGCAAATTCCTTTCCACCGTTTCCACCAGGACCAACTCCACCACCGCTCGTACCGGATGACCCGGAACTTCCCGTCACTGTCTTCGAACATCTCAAGCACTTTGGTAGCCACGAGTGACGTCGGATGAACTTTCTATACTCCTTTCTTACCTATGATAGGAAAGGTACACTTCTTTTTTATGTTCTTTGCGAAAAAAAAAGAAACAAAAGCCTGACCTTTTTCTGATTCGTCATAGAATTTTTTTTTTTTAATTTTTCAATATTTCAATATTATCTGTTGCGTTATTATGAATGACAATTATCGTTGGAGCTCTATTTAATTTTTTACATTATTCTTCTTTTTATATTCTTTTACCTTTTCGTTTTGAACGCAGTGGAATACAAAGATGAAAAGACCCTGAAGGCTGTTGAGTACAGTAAAGATGTATGCCATTACCACTGATTCTTGATTCAAATAAAGGAGTCCAAAAGTCCAGGTTAATCCTAGTAGAAATACTAGGACGATGGCGCCACGTAACCAAGCTCTGACGAGAAATAAACAAAAAGTGAGTTATATCGTCGAAAAAAATTTTACAATGAAATATAATCTTTTTTTTCTTTTTTTTTTTTTTTTTGCAATGTCGACCTTTAAAAAGAGAGATAAGGATGCGAAAGTGTCGACGGTTCGTTCGACAAATTTGAACGTTGCGTTTATCGAACGTTTTTCAAGTGAATAGAAAACAATTATTTTCTATTTGAATGTAAAATTATTATATTTTTACGCAACGAATCTTTCTTTGCGCACTCGAATCGAACCGTATCGAATCTCTTCGAGTTTCATCGACACAATTTATTCTTTCTAAACATTCACGACAAGAGCGTGTAACTACACAAGAAGGCCGAGAAGATAATTAGAAGAGATTGTACTTTGTCTAAGTTCACGTTTATATCTACTTTCAAATCAGGCGTGATACTTTAAACTAACTAAGAATAATACAGCATGCATGTGGATTATCGTGTGCATTCGAAGGAAAGGTGAGATGCATCGTTTCGATTCGACGATGATACGTATCATTTTGACTTTTTAGTTTGCATAAAGAAGGACTTTGTTTTCTTTCTCTTTCTTTCTTTTTTTTTTTTTTAAACATCATGAGACCCGTTTCGTGCTCGTGATACCAATGAACTTCACGATATATCGTAATTCTGGTGTGACGACTACGAGACTATACTACCACAACTACTAATTTTGTTAAATTAATTGGGATACCAAAGTAAGAATCGATTGATTCGATTCGACATAAAATCGGAAAATTAATTCGTTGTAAAGTTAGAAAGTAGTGGGAAAGAGGGAGGTTAAGAGAGGGTATTAGTAATAATGTTAATAATAAGAAAAGTGAGTAATAATAAAAATGGTAAATATCTTACAAGTGCGCTTGCAATTTGTTGGGAAGAGCATTCTCTTCCTTTCCACTACCAACCAACCACGCCATGCAGAAGAATGTAGAACAGTGTAGACAGAAGTGGGTAGAAGATTTAATACAAAAAAATGAAACAAGACAGCAGTTAGGTGATTGTTCCGGCACCATTGATATCGATTGATTATAATTAAAAAATTTCTTTCATCATCATCATCTGCAAACACTCGATTCGTATTACTAAGTCTTATTGACTTTAATAAATGTCAAACTGATCACGAGTATTTACTTATGTACACATTGTTTCAACCATTAAGAGGATTATCTTGCAGTGCTCCTTTTAACATGAATACATTATTTAAATGTAAACGATATATGATGCAAAATGTACAGGATAAAAAGAAAAATTTATCGTAATGTCTCGTTCATAATAATTCGAATCGAGCTTGCAAGAAATTTTAAAATACCATCACCGATGTGTCAAATAATTTTATTTTTTATTCTACGAAAAGCTTTTCTGCGTGTTTTCACGTCTCTTGTTTTGATTAATTTATCTTATCTCGCTTTCACGATTTTTTTCGTCTCTCTTTCATTATATCTCTTAACAGCTTCATCGAATCACAAATTTATTTGTCATTCGTTCCAAGAAGTTACGAGCGAAGAGAGACCGATCATTATTGATCAGAATTACATTGATAAGGTTTTAAACGTTGACAATAATGCGTTTGCTAACTAACACCAATTTTGTGACTTAAAGAAGAAAAAAAGTTAGAAAACGTAATGTATACAATGTATATCTATATACATGTATAGATATATATATATATATATATATATTTATATTTATATATATTTATATCATGAACGAATAATTTAGGATTTACAGCAATACAGTGGCGTGTCGAACGAACGAAATCTGCGGTCATTCCAACATAGAACTCAAACCAAAACCAATAAAAACTTAGCATGGCCGCAAGAATAATGCGTGACAACGAGATTCACTTCGGGAGATCTCCTTAAGCAATGAAAGCTTTGCGAATATGAACCGAAAGCACCAAACAGACATTTCGACTCTACGCTCGACGAGGGGATTTAATCTCGATCATGTTAATGACGGACGTAATCTCAATTTTTTTTATACTTTATGTACAATCCGTTTGTACGATAAATAATCAATGACAGCTCGAAGATAGTTTGCGCTTACCTTGCGCTAGCTAGACGAGAATGTTCTTTACTCTTCATGGCTACCGTCGTATTTGCGTGTCGGCACATCATGTATATCGCCATCGACAGGAATACGAGATTCGCCTATTACGAAAAAACAAAGGATTATATAATCGTTAGATTAGAGTTAGATTGAGCTTTTGTTTAAACTTAGAAGTTTGATTTCTAATTGACGTTGAATATGTATCATCACGCTGATGGAATCGTTAAGAACGAGTTACCAATTGCGACGTCCAATCTGTTTTACATAATTACCAAGATTACGAGTATCACGGGCCCCACAAAGCTGAAGATGAAGTAGTTGTCCGCTCGAAGCCAACAGTATCGATCGGTGCCGTAACTGAATGGATCGATTATACAGGATATCGCAACTACTAGTAACGGTGCCCCATAAGCAACAAGATAATACCATCGTAGTCTAGACTTTTCCGCTTCGAAAACTTCGATCAGCATAACATACAATTGAAATCCTATTGTGGAAATAGAATGAAGGAAATCAAATTAATATTGATCGATTTATTTATAAAAAAAAACAAGAAAATTCTTTTGCTTTAAATCCCATTATTATCATACCTTCGAGGAACATCCAGGCGAATGCACATAGGAAAAAAAAGTGTAATAAACCAGCAACAATACCACAGACGATCCTTTGATTCGTTTGTCCGATACCACAAACAAACAAAACTTCAGCTATTAACAGGCAGACGCACAGGTTCTTGTGTATTGTCGTTCTGTCCGACTGAGAAAAAATCATTTAAAATTAGACATTTGAGATTTGTTGTAAAATGAAAAGATTTATACAATTGTATGATTATTGCAATCATACCTTGAGTCCACGAAACAATTGAAAGGTAAGTATCGCTAACACCAGACAAACGACAGATATGATGCAGCCTATATATGTGATGATTTGTAAAGCGACTTGATGAGCGATGTCAAGTCTAACTGCATGAACGTCCATTAGAACGGCGAAATTTGTTAAGTGATTGCACTCGCATACTGTGTGCGTGTCGTTACTCTTTCTTATTTGACAGCCTTCTTCTGACCAACCACTGAAGAAAAAAAGTATCATTAAAGGATTATCTTAATTATTTGCTTTTCATGATTTCTGAATTGTAAATCTTTACCTCAAAATATAATCCCAAAAGACGCAAGTAGGATTGGTGACGTTTTCCAATGTCAAATGCCTGAAGTATATTCTTACTGGTTCCGATAACTGTATATGTCGACCTTTTCCTAATGAAGCAGAAATAATCTTACTGTTCAATAACCTAGTCGTGTTTCTTTTCGGCAACGATTGCGAGTCATCGTTTGTAACGACGGACGGCAATTCAGCTTGCGGTTGAAGAATTTCTTCGAGTCTATTGAAGGCCATGAAGACTAGTCGAACGATCCCAGCTTCGCTGTTTTCCAAAAGAGCACCTCTGGTTAGTTCGACGTGTGCCGTGGATGCTGTCCATCTTCCCTCCAAGATATTATTTGGAAAGACCTCGAGATCATTACCGATATTGCGTGTATCCAAAACGCGAACTTCCATTACTATTGCAAAAAAAGAAGGTTCGTAAATCATTAATAAAAGAAAATAATGAAATGTAACGAATACCGAATGAGAGATATTTTAATTGTTGAAATGACTCACGTATATTCCTACAATCATGAGTGATCGTTTTCTCTTGGGTCAAAGTATCAGCCAATAGAAATGCATTTTCTTCGAGACCTATTAACAAAGAGGTCGCTACTCTCATTTGTTCCTGATGACTGAGATCCTTCCAAGAAGCCATCTGTGCTTCGTTCAAAAGATTACTGCCTGTTCTTACAACACCTTGCAAGAGTTCCGTAACGCTGACTTCCCTTTGATTGGGATCCTGATAGGTCCTAATATCTTGTGCCATCTTTTCGGCCATATTTTTTATGATCTTGGTTGTGATCATCATGTCACCACCATAAAGACCACGGCTATTGTTCGTTACTTGTGAAAGTTCTCGACTGATCCCCAAAATGACGTCACCATCAGTTACTCTATTTTCCAAGGACGTTAACCAAACAGAACGACACTCGCTCAAGTCTGGAGTTTCTCGATGCCAGACTGCGGAATCACCTTTGGCAAGACATCTCCAACGAGCAAGTCCATTGGCACCACCTGGACAACTTTGGACGGCAACGTCTCCAGCTCGAGTCGCATTCCATGAAAGATTTCGTGCTATTACTGGTGGACAGGCTTGTCGTCCGTAATCGTACCATTGCCCGTTCGAACTGGACTCTGGATAATAAGTGCTGGGTACTGAAAATAGAAAGAAAGACCGTGAAGATTGTGAACTCAAGTTTTATATTAATTTTAATGGAATGGGAGGAAGTAAAAAAATTGATGTATTTACCGGTTGGTCTTCGACTTGTTCTCCATGGAGCAAATGTCGATGTAGTTGTTGGCTGCATTGTTTCAGGCGCGATAGGAGGAATCGCTGCTCCGTTCGCTACGACACCTTTCTCTGGAAGAATAGAATCTTGGTCTTCTCTGATAATATCCATTTCGTCGAAGGACCTTGTCGAGGTTGGACTGAAAAGCAAATTGTTTATTTCAATGGTGGATAACGAAATATATAATGATATCTTATCGTTATGAATTATGAAAATGAAAATGTAGATGATGATGAAAATGAAAAGATTGATAGATATATATATATATATACACATATACATAGAGGTTCGAAAACTGACCTTGGCGGAGTGGTTATTGGCAAAGCTGGTGTAGATGGTGCCGGTGGTGGTTGCGGTGGCTGTTGAACCGCCGGTGTCGTAATCCTCGAGGGAGGTCTCACGGTTGGCTTAGCCGTGCTCCAAACGCTCGGTTGCGAAGTTATGAACCACGGAGGACTCGGTCGGGATGTCGTCGTTGTTGTAGTCGCTGAAAATGTTTCGGTGGATATCTTTTAACGAGGCAGTAATGGAAGAAGAAAAGAGAGAGAGAGAAAGAGAGAACCTATGTTCTCTAAAGAAAAAAAAAACGATGTCGTAAGAAGATTTGCAAGACGCATTTTGTCTATCTGTCAATGAATTTATCAAATATCAGAAAGTTTATATAATTGAAAAAGGAAAATGATTCGAATGGATCGTGGACGTGAGGATAGAAAATTTTGTTGACTTGATTTTAAGACAAATAACTTTATCAAGCTTCTTTTATCGGTGATTTTTGCTATTTCTCTGATTCTTATCAATTATGAAGAAAAAAAGAAAAATTATATATAGATCATTGATATGTAGATTTTGCGAAAGAATTTGAGCCTATCTTTTTGAGAATAATTAAATCGATTTTTCTCAAAATATCTAATAAGTTATATTACGGAGTCTCGATTTCACATTAAATTCTTCAAAACAAATCAATTTTATAAAACAAAAAGACCATTAATCATGTATACATGTAATAGTAATAAATAATTGAAAAATTTACATAAACTGATACTGTTTACATTTCTATTTCGTTTAAACAGAAGACATAATTACGATCGAATCGTTTCATTAAGAGAAAAGTTAATTTTCATTGTATACATATGATATCTAGATTTAGAATGTAAATTCATAGAGTGCCAGAATTTTCCTGTTCGAAGAAAGGGTAGAAAACAGAGTAGAGGCGAGAGAACGTTACTTATGTTATGCTAACGCGGTGGTTCACTGTTACCATTTGTTTGCGTGTCTTGCGTCATGTGCAACTCGAGTCTCTTCAACGCGGTTGCAACGGAAACGTTCACTGCAAGTCTGACACCAACAAAAACGATCTGTTAGCACGTAATACATATTCGTTAGCAAACTGTATTTCCGGACAGCTCTTTCTCAATCTAGATTTAGTACCGTTGCTTGCTATTCCCTGTTATCTCCGTAGACAATAAAAAATGATGGATTCCTATTAAAATTTGTTCTTACCTTCATTATGATCATCTAAATATTATTTAATATTAATTACAAATTTGAATTTACAATAGTTCTCGTTAATGATTCGATCGTAAAAATCTGACAATGTTAATATTTTCTGAAGAACTGACATTTAGGTAGATCAAAAAATGGGCTACGAATAGATTGACCGGATGTTGAACTCGAGACCCGTATTTTATATGCAGTGGTACGCAAACTGTTTACACTTTTGATCCCCCTTTTGTTAGGCAGAAATCTTATGAGTTCCTTTAAAATATTTACACGCAAATATATTAATAAATATACAATAATAATATCATTTTACTTTTTTTTTTGAAAGTAAACAACAATTTCGTACCATGATTTTTATAGGACTCTTTAAAAACTCGAGTCTTATAGCTTGCGCACCACTGCTCTAAACCGCTAACTGACTTCATTTCTTCATAGCCTTCTTAATTTGAACATAACGCGCGCGCGCATGTTATAACCCTTTCAAACATAAATTAGGGAGATGGATAATCGTCGATAGAAAAATTTTACTTACCAGAGACACAACGATAATGTGCCTCGAGATATTTGTGCGTGTTGGGACAAGGATCACCGAATTGCGAGGTTGATGCAACGATGCTGCAGTTTTGTTGGTCGTTACACCTGAAGAGGTTTTTGCCGAAAGGACCAACGGTTAACAAAAGGAATAAATTCGACACAAGTTTACCACGTGTGCTGCCATGGATTTTTCGACTCTTCTTGATTATTTGTTTTCTTTTTTTTTTTCCATTTTTACTTCGAATCGACGTCGCGGGAACAAGGGGAAAATAATAGGAGGAAAATTTGCTTTCCCGCTTACTGCGTATCGATTTGCGTCAGATTTTTAATGGATTTTCGATGAACGCTGCTGCTTCGCGTTATCGCGCGCGCGAAAAAAAAAAGAAAAAAAAAAAAAGAGAAAGAATTTATTGGATTTCAACCAACCTAGACAATGGTACTGCGCCTCGACGTACTTTCCAGTTCCGGGACAAGGATCCTCCTCGAATATCTCACTGCGTACATTCAGCGCGCAGGAATTACGATGATTGCACCTGGGATGCGTCGCGTTAATCAAAAGAATGTTATTCCAGATAATAATAATCATTTGATCATCACGATTCGTTTTATTCTCGCAAGAAATTGATAACCGATAACGAGAATCAAATGTAACATTTTCGCACTCAGTCAAACGTGATTCTATTTCTTATTGTTCTGCGTACGATTCTCGTATATTTACTTTCGAATAAAAGTCACGTTAGCATGAAACACGTTTATAAATAATCTTCAGGACGCAATCAACGAAACGTGGAGAAAAAAGTTGTTAGTAATGAGGAGCGTTTTTGCAACAGTTTTTAGAACACAAATGACAGGTGGTGTTTAAGGTAAGACAGACGAGGATTTTAGTCCCAAATGCCGACAGAAACACATACGTGCGTGTAATAAATATACGTCTCAGCTGTATGCCATAAATATCCATGGAACTTTCAGCGTCTCCGTGGAAATTCCATATAAACAGGTAACAAACGAATATTTTCTTTTTTCTTTTTTTTTCTTTTTCTTTTTCTTTTTTTAATGATATATTCGATATATTTATCTATGAGACGTTCATGATACAAACGATACGATGAATTTTGAATTATTTTTCTTTTGTGTTGAACGGGATTAAAAAGAGAAAAGAAAAAAAAAGTCGATAACCTCTCTTGGTTTATTGTTACATTTTGAATGAAAAGAACTATTCTGGACTCTCTGTTAACGGATTTTCACTTAGTTTTTTTATAATTCACGATCGTAAGCACCCCTGTTTTTGTAAGGACGCACATTCGAGGGTTTAGCGTAAGAGTGAGTACGCATCGTCACCGTTGAATGACGTCGACGAAACTCTGTTTGCAGGTGCAAAGTCTGTAAATTCGTGTACGTGTATATGTGTGTGCGTGTAAGCGTGTGCTATCCGTTATCGCTCTCTAGGACGGCCGCTATTACGGAGGATTAAGCGCCCTCGTTGGCTACTGCTTTTGCACGCGGAAATGTCGTGATTCGAAAACAGCGTTTACTATGCCGAGCTTTTCCATGGATTTTTTTGCCGCGAGATTCGATTAAAATCACTGAGCTATTCTATTCCGAGTATATTGGTGATATGTAAAAAAATAATCATGCAGCTGTAATAGTTAATCTGACCTATGAAAATTATCAATGCGCTCGTTCGATATGTATAATTTCGTATCACAGGAAATGTACAGAATCAAGAATGGTATCAATTTTAATCATTGAAGGTACATCGAAATACGAATGTTTATCAATGATTTATTATTTGCATTGCTCGAAAGAGATGATAAATATTGGAAAAATATTTGGGCGTCAATTACGTTGAAAATTTATCATTCACATTTAAAAAGTATATATTTTAATATATACTTACTACAGTTAACGTTATCTGTTTTATCGCGAAAGTAATTGGATGTTATAAACAAAATATGAATATTTGACGAATGGAATAAAAAAAATATTTGTTAGTCATCGTTAAACGTTAACTACGAGAATTTTACTATTCCGATAAGGGACACGAAAAATGGAACGCGTATACGAATTCGTTCTTCGAATTCTTCCGATAAATTCTAACTCAAAGTTTATTTCAAATTCCACGATAGGTAGGATCTCTAACTCGCTAACAACGAGTCGAGGGACGCTGTTAAAGCCGGCAAGTTTGAACGTGCGTACATAACTAGGTATGTAACGCGGATACGCGTAGCACTTTCGCAAAGGAGTTGCATTTAACCGTCACAGACACGAAAGTACGTCGTAGTAAGCAAAACTTGGACCGCTTAGCATTACCGTAGAATAAGCAGTACGATTCTCTCACCGACAAACGATCGTTGTTTCCAACAATAAGATTCCGACTCTTCCTGTATATATATACATAGGTATATATATATATAAACACATATATATACATACATGTATATACAAACGTACATACATATATCTTGTAGACTCGTTTGTTGGTGGTGGAGATGAGGAAGAGCTCAGGTTCTTCTTCGAGGAGAAGCTCGAAGGAGAAGCTTGGAAGAGGATAGAAGGCTGCTACTGCAACATTCTAAGTAAGAAACTTGTCATTCGCACTGTTACCACGCGTTTCTAATGCCGTAGAATATCCTTGAATTCTCAGCAATCCCGGTTAATCGTTTGCATCGCGCACATACTTCAACCGACACGTCTAAAATATTTGTAATTTGCACAGATGCTTTAATAATGATACGTTTAAGAGAGTTACCGAAGAAAGAAAGTAATTTTTGTCTGATCATTTTCTGTCTGTTTCTGTTATTCGCGATGTTAATGTGTTCTGTTATGATGAATTTTATAAGAAGAGAGAAAGATTGAGAATAGATATGAAGATAGAGAGAGAAAAAAAAAAGAATAACTCAAACATATATACGAAAATTCGTATATAAATCATCCCTTTGCATCCTGGACATCGACGAGAGGAAATTGAAGGATCCATGGCAACACACGTGAAACTTGCTTTATTTCAATGCTTATACTTCTAAGTATAGATATACCTGGAATAAACGAGAGAGGAGATTTTCTATTTATACGATTAAAATTTGAAAAAAAAAAAAAAGATGAAAATATCTTCATGTGCCTTGACTCGAATGATTTGTTTGTTAAGATTTAAAAAGAAAAAAAAAAAAAAAGAAAAAAGAAAAATTCTTACAAAATTTCTATTTGCATCATTCATTAAGATCTCCTCTTTCGTATGCTCATGAAAAAACACAGCCACGATCGTAAAGTAAGGGGACGTATCGAACGAGAAAAAGATGGGAATAATAATAATAATAATAACAATAATAATAATAATATAAAAAGAAGGAATACAAAAAAGAGGATAAAATGCGCATTGCAACGAATCCGCTTATTGGCCAACGGAAAGCGTTACAATGGCGGCTACGAGAGGAGTTGCGATCGTGGCTGTATGTCGTGTGCGTAGTGAAATACACATACTTTTCATTCTTCTCTGAAAACATTACGTTGTTAAGCATGCAAATGGACGTCTGGGTGGTAGCAGGTGGAGCAAGGATAACGCGAGGGGGATGGCAGAGCTTGGACGCTCGTATAATACTCGTATATACAGAATGTCTTGTGATCGGACGATTCGACGACACGAACAATGGAAATCGCATCGATCCATAATATATTTTTCAAATTTATTATATATGTATGTGCGTGTATATATATATACATATATACAGAACTATATTTTATATAACTATGTATATATATATATATATATAAAATTGAACCATACAATCGGTTGGAATTTGAGCTCGGAATTTAAATTTTGTATTTTGTATTTTGAATCACTAAACTGATCAAACCCGTCGTGGATTTCATTTTTTTGTAACTTATAATTTGTTTTAAATGCAATTTATTTTAATTAAAAAAAAAAAAAAAAAAAAAAAAAGAAAAAAGAAATTTATATGTACGTATGTATTGTATTGTACCTTTATAGAGGAAAAAATTGTAGGAACGTCGAATCGTCGATCGCGATAAACTCAGTGCCATTCCCTTCGATACGAAGTAGACATTTTTACGGGTATTATTTGCATTTCCCTCCCTACTTTTCTCTTTCTAGGAGGCTCGCTCGAATCCGCTCTAGTTTGGCAGCGAGAAATATTTGTCGGACTTGCGTTCCGCATACTCGTGATTGGAATACTTTTAAGTACCTAACCGGGAGTTCGCTCACCCAAAGTCTTTTCCTCTCTTAATCCGCCGAGGGATTGAAAGAGTTTTATCGATGAAACTTGGTGTACAGTTTGTATCTATGTTTCCTCTTTACCCATACCCACATACTTATTTGTTTCTCGGTTCACTTGAATCTCTTTTACCATTGGCAATAAAAAGGTAGAAACCCGAGGAGTGACACGACAGGATGTGTGTCGTTGAAACTCATAGAAAGATTCATTAAAAAGAAACCATTTTGAAATGAATAGTCACCACAAAACTACCTATCTCCTAGTTTTCTCGGATAAATTCATTGAGTGTGAATTTACTCTTTTCTTCTATGTCTCCTTGAGTTCAATATCCTTCAAGAAAGATCGTTCTTGTTATCGCGTTGTCGAGGAAAGAACGGGTGAAAGAAAGAGAGATAGAAGAGTTATAGAGTTTTAGGACTATAAGAGAAAGAGAGTGCGAGAGAAAGAGGTGAGAACGTCTTACTGGAAAGTACGAACGATAAAATACGAACAGAAAAGTTTTTCCGTAGAAGGAGCGAGTGCCACGATCATTTCATTAGTCAGTTAGCAGTGACTCCTCCTCTTGCCTCCTCGTCTCGCGGGAGAAAGACCGAAACTTGTTTATCGGTAGAACGAAAGTTTCGTTCGCAGGTCGTCTCGAGAACGTGAAGCTCACTTTTCTCAGTTCTCTTTTTCTTCCTCTTGTTTCTTGTAATACGACGTCGTAACAAAGTTGACGAAGAAATCAGTTATTATTTTTCTTTTCCGACATAAGAAGAAATCAATGTGATCTCCGTTGATCATTTATCGAAAAGCTCGAATAAGGTCGACTCCTATGAACGATTTCTTCTTTAATACATTCTCGACGTGATACTGATAAATATTTCGCGGCATTTTGATTTAGCATTATTAATTGTCAGCGCGACGAAGAAGAATTTTACCAGAATATTCGTTTAACGAAAGATTAAGAGAGATAACACAGAATTTTTATCTTAATAATTATATTAATATTTAATGATATTTGTTGATTACTTTTATATGGAATTTTGTATGGATCTCATTATTATACAATGAAAGATTTTAACATAACGTAAGAAAATTCGCGAAAATATTTCGAGGAACGAAGTTAATTAAAAGTTCCAATTATAGTGACTCAAAATTAAAGATAAAGACTTTTCATTGGTATTGGATACATTAATATTTATAAACGTAATATAGATTTTGTTGATACTAATTTAGAATCACTTTGCATTTCGTATTTTATTGAAAGTACTATCATGATCTTTAGGCGACTTGGCATGAAAATGGAAAGCACCCACGTAGAAACAGGTGCGATCATTAAATTCGAACGTTGAATCACGGATGCAAGAGAAAGCAGAGTTTCGTAGGGGCCCCGCATTCAATTTCATTAATCGTTTCGGCAAAGCTCTCGCATTTTCTCTTTAATCGTAATCTCAAGTGTCTGCAACTTGGCTGCTTTCTCTTCGTCTCACCCCGTTCCATCTCTCGAGCTCGCTGTTTAGTAGCTTTGCGCTTTGTCCCAAATCGTAGCCGACAGACGGTTAATCTGCAATTGGTTTTGGCTAGGCGGTACGATTAAACGGAATTCCCAAATGATTTTGGTTTGTACTTTATTCTCATCAAAGACTCTCTTTCCTCTACCGTAAGGCATGCTTGTAAATATCGGTGTGAAAGCTGCCGCGGATTCGCCGTGTCTCCACGATTCGCTTGAATAATAAATTTATAATTTACAAAGGAAGAACCTTCGATATAAACGCGATCGTTTTTCTTCTACAAATTAGAGATTAAAGAGAAATATTAACGCGCTTTGAAAAGCATTTAGTGTCACGGCTCAACTCTTTGCGGTCCATACATATTTAATATGTTTATACGAATGTAAAATTTCACTCGATCGATGTTATATCCGGAAATTAACATAATATTTTTTTTTATAAAAAACGATGCAAATGGTTTTGCTATTATATACGTCATTAATGAAATATTGTACATGATTCAATATAGACCACAACGAGTTTTATTGAAAGACCACGTATCATCGAAATATTATGATGTTAAAAATAATGAGATCGAATTTCCGATTGGTTATTAAGTTTTCTTGTTGTACGAGCGTATATAGATATTATTACTTGTTTTATGTAGCGGTCAGCGTTAAATATTACTTGCTCCACTTGCTTGATCAATCCATTTCTTTATCGAAAGCATCAAATAAGTTATCTGCGAAGAAAGCAAAAGATCCAAGCATATCTACTAATGTTATTTATTTTTATGCATAAAGTTAGTATTGAGAGAGGAATTTGATGAATGAAATCCCAGCATGCAACAAATCGAATCGAATCGATTGTATGAGAAGCCCAAACGAAACGTTATTATTATTATACAAGCATGCGAGTTATTAAAATTATAGGATAGAATTATTTGAAGCGGCATAGAAGAGTGTTCGTAATCGATTGCGTTATCGAAAAGTAAAAGAAAAGAAAAAAGAAAGAAATTATTTCCTGAGAAATTATTGCTCGAGAAGTATGATTAATGAATAAATAAAATAAAGAAAAAAAGAGAAGAAAAGAAAAAAAAAAATCGAAAAAGAAAAAACTGGGCGCGAAAAGCATAAGTTTGATTCTCGAAGAGACGGTGTGTGAGAGAACTCGCGTAACAAATCAGATGATTTTTTTTTTTTTACTAATATAACATAATTATAAATATTCTCACGTTATGAATCTTAAAAAAAGATAATGTATTAATTAAAGAAGTGTTGAAAGAGAAAACGAATAAAGGTAAGAATGAAATGAGGAAAAGAATAAAAAGCGAAGAACGCGTTTCGATGGGTCGTACGATTGGCCAATTCGTTGGACCATTCGAATCCCTCTCATTCGCTTTTCGTTTCTCTCCTTCTTCTCCTTCCTCTTTCGTCAGAATTTTTGTTCAATTATTTCCTTGCTCTTTGCTCCGTACCCCCGGACGTGTGGATTTGGAAAATGGGAAGGACGAAAAAAAAAGAAAAGAAAAAAAAAATAAAATAAATGAAAATAAAAAGAAAAGAAAAGAAGGAAAGGACAATAAAAGACTTACTCGTTGTTGAGAACACGGAAAGTTTTGGGTGACATGCAATTGACACTCCAGTCGGTATTCCCATGTTCGTTGCATATCGTTATCGAGAACCTCCCATAGTTGGCTCTTATCAGGTGGATCAGCTTTCCCTCGCCACACTCGATCCATAGCGTTTTGCCCTCGCAGGCGTACGCGGTGTCGTACCTCTCTGCAACAAAAATTCAATTTTCAACTAAGTTTACGTGCGTCTTCGTTAAGCCCTTAAACGAATAGTCGAATCGACGGAAAGACGAGTGGGATAACGTGAAGAAAGTTCAAAAGGGAAGATATATATATATATAGAGAGAGAGAGAGAGAGAGAGGGAGAGAGAGAGAGAGAGAGAGAGAATATAGTAATGCCGAGTGTCCTTTAACAAGTTGAAAGGATGACGTCGAAGGAGCGAACGCGTTCTTGAGATTTCGTCGTGGTATAAGGAAGAGAAATACTGATTTTCTGTAGGTGTACGTGCGCGCACGGCGTGTGGGTGTATGTGTATATACAAGTTTATTCGATCGAAACGGCCATCTCGTAAAACTTAATGGAATTAAGATAAAGAGATCATCCTTCATCTTACTATCTATGTCTCTCTCTCTCTCTCTCTCTCTCTCTCTCTCCCTTTCTCTCTCTTTATTTATCTATCTATCTTTTACTTGAAACTTAGATATATATCGTCGACGGAGACAACGAAGAGGCGTTGAGAGTAACTCGATTGCCCCTTCGTTCCGCGACAACGATCGCAAGGGTTCCAAAGCCGAGAGACGACCGCCTGCGGCTTTGTGTCCAAGTAGTACCTTTCTCCTTCACTTCCTCCTTCTTCTTCTTATCCTTTCACCCTTTCTCTCACTTTCTTACTTTCTTTATTTCTTTCTTTCTCTTTCTCTCTCTCTCTCTCTCTCTTTCTCTCTCTTTCTCGTTCTCTTTCTCCCTCTCTTTTATTCACTTCCATTCCTTTCATGGCAACACCATGCTACGAGGAATTTGGTCCACGAAACGGTCGACCTCGCGAAGATTATTTTGAAAGGGAATTAGGCGATTTACACCCTCGCATTTAGTCTTCATTCTTTGCGAATCCTTTTCGGTCGACGTCGTTCGTCATAATGTACGAAAATTTCTACAACAATTGATGCAAATTATCCTACCTTAATGAATTTAATTTTATAATAGAGTAGACAATAGTTCTTAAATTATTCTATTTCAAGGATGATTATATTAATTCTTTTTAATAATAACAATATCATTTGAGAAACTATCAATCGATAAATATTAACCCAGATTAAGATTATTTTATCGTATATATATAGAGTTTGTTTCGTGAGATTTCTCGTAAGGTATTTAAGAATAATCCAGTGATAATATCATTTTTTTTCCTTTGTTTTTTTTTTTTTTTTTTTTTTTTATCCTATTACCAAGAGTATTCATTAAGAGGAAACAAAATGGAGAAAGCCATGGTTAGGGATTTGAAGCGTGATAGAGGTAGGAGTGAAGAAGATGAGAGAGAAGGATGAAAGAGGATGAGGGTGGGGCAGAAGAAGGAGGAAGAAGATGGAAGGAAAAATTCAAGAAGGACGAAACGTGCTGGCGGTAGACCGGGGGCAAGGACGAGCGAAGAACGTACAGGCCACGAAACGGCGCGTGGGGAGAACCGAAGAGCGGAGGGCAAAAGAGGAAGGGACGAGCGGTGCCGAGGCTGTAATAACTCTGTCCGTGAAAGTCGTGAGTTTATTAGTTCCATACCAACGCGCCACAATGCCGCTTTAGAGCGCGGTTCGGACTCGCCAAGAGCGAACGACGAACACGTAATACGGCTAGTAAATCAGTAGAGTCAATGCGACGGAATTTGCATTTAAATTTTTGAATAAGATGAAAAAAAAATAAAGGACAGTTCTAGATAAATAAATCTATTGAAATGTTTACAACAGGAACATTGAAAATTATTATAACAGGAATATTAGAAATTTAAGAAATATAAATATGATAGTTAGCATAATTTAAAATAATTTTATTGCAGATATATAAACTCCATGATATAACTTAATTATCAAGGAATTGATGATCTTGTATATAAATTTATAAAGGGAACAAAATCAAACACGAGTTTAACAAGAAGATCTTATTTCCCTTCGGATGTTTACATTTTCAAATTCGTAGTAAATTTGCGGTGATAAAGCACTGCTTTAAAAGTAAGTAGGAGAGAGAGAGAGAGAGGGAGAGAGTGAGAGAGAGAGAGAGAGAGAGAGAGAGAAAGAGAGGTAGAATTTAGTGTGGTAAACGAAACAAGTTGGGCTAACTTTGTACGATTCCAGTGGGTCGACCGCACGAATTCGAATGCCAGGTGGTTTCGCGGAAGATACACTTTTCTAATCTGAAGGTTTGTTGTCGGAGATGCAACTACTCGAATAAGCTGGTGTTTTTGCGAGAAAGAGAGAGAGAGAGAGAGAGAGAGAGAAATGAAAGAGAAGAGAGCTCAGTGGAAGGCTGCCGGAGAATCATTCGCCCCACGGTGAAAACGCTTGTCTTGAGTTGTCCGGAGTAGGAAAGAGAATTGCAGTTTACCATTAATGACTTGGAGTAATAATATATCGGAGGGCCAGCGAGTGAAGCCTCCCGCTGCCATGGCGGCCAACTTGAAAGGGCCGAGCTAACAGCGGGATGTCGACGGCTCCGATGCGGCTCTTGGAGACTTGGAAGCTTTCTCGGAGGCACTCTCATGGAGTACGAAGCAAGTACACACAGATACTATATAAACATAGGCGAGAGACTCAAAACCCATATCATTTGAAATTCTCTGCTTTTCTTTATTCTATCTGCTTCCGTCTTTTCTTAGTCTTGAAGGTTAGCCACTTTCTTCGCTAGGAATATAGAATTCTTTATAACGTATTGCATAAGCCTGCATGGATGTCAAGAGATATATCATTCGTTTATTCAAACAAATTTCTTATCATCATGTTATCTATCAGGGAACAATATATTATAAATAATATAATATAAATAATTTGTCTATTTTATTAAATCGATTAATTGTTAAATTATAAAATATTTTATTAATAGAAACTATTCTGTTTGATTTTTTTAAATGATTTTTACATTTTCACTAATAAATATAAAGGTATATGACATGGTCAGATTATCTTCAGTGCCAGTCTCGGAACGTTTTCTTCGCACGGTAAGGCCGCAACTTTGCAAAGCGCTCCCGGGACGAATAAATCAAAGTCCCCCTTGGAGACCAGTAAGTTTGTAGCTTCGTTTCAACCATCCTCTGTATGGATTGGAATACCTCTGGTCTGTGGACTTCAGCGTTCTCGACCGGGAGCCGTTTACCTGCCCGCAGGATTTCTAATTCGGGTTAATCCTTTCTCGTCGTTCCGTCTAATATACATAGTTTAGAAGAGTAATGCTATCAGAGGAAAATGATTGGTATTTTTTTTTTATCTTTCTCTTTGTCATTCTTTGATCAAAACGAATATTTGATCAAAACGAGGACTTCATACTCGATAAATTTACGTTTGATTAAATTCTATAAAGTCTTTTAATTCGTTTCATTTCACGAATGTGTTATTAAATTTAGAAAGCTTTTGCATTAACGAAAGAAGATGTTTCGATAGTCGTACAAAACATTATATCGTATTTCGTAAAAAAAGAATATAATATTGATCCTTACGTTGACAATCGAAATTTTTATGCTCGTTTCGTTAATGAAATACTCACGTATGCTTTTGTGAAATATAGTTTGCAAGTTTTAAATGTTTATATACACGATTAGTTTTTTTAGATTATCACAAATGAAAATAAATACATATGTATTTGTATGCATTGTTATAGATAGGTGAAGATTTTTTTTGAAAATGAACTATTCAATAATGAATATTAATATTACGACTGAATTTTGCAATTACAAATAGAATCATTGATTTGACGAAATTTCTAATGACGATTAGATTATATGGCGAGTTAAGCAATAATGGTTGAAGAATCAAAACATGGTGTATTATATTTTATTCAATGAAAGGAATAAGAAGATACACGGGATGCCAATTATTGGTTGGCAAACGATAGTCAATTCTTGAATTCTGAAATTTCCTTTCAGAATTCATTTCGAAAAGTTATTTTGAGATACATATATCGTAAGATGAGATATTGTCTATAAGAAATATAACCGTGAGAACTTTACGTTTACATAGAATGTGGAAAAATCAATAACGTCAGGTCAATTTATTCCTCATTTTTTTTCTTCCTCTTTCTTTTTTTTTTGCGACAATCTTTTAACCTCGGAATTGCAAAAGTCGACGTTTTTTTTTTCTTAACTATTTGAGTAACTTTGAAAAAATTTTGTCAAAAGGTAACAAGTTGCTTGATAGTACTTGTCTAACATATGTCAATAAACTTAATCAAGCAGATAGTCAATTGCGTAATGTTTACGTATTACGTAACATTAAAATGATTGAGAATTTGATACGAATCGTAAAAGTTGTCTATGTTTTAAAAAACGTTTATCTCGATATCGTTTTTCGTACAATACAATTACGTGGTTAAAGATAATACCAAGTAATCAAAGATCGTTGTTATCTGTTTGGACGAGCGATCGTGTTTCGTGTGTTTATCTCGTTCGTCTTAACTAAGAAGTTTTGCGATAAACTTGATTGTTCATTAATAACAATAAAGATAAAACGAGTTAAATTACGTTTGGTAACGTATAATGTTAAAAGGTGGGAGAATATTAAGGGATCAACGAATAATAAAAAATCATTTTAAATCGTTAACTTTGTAAAATTATAATTCTTATATATATATATATATATATATATAAAAAAAAGGTATGTTATTTTATCATTGAAGGTAGAAAATAATCAATACAATTCATTTGGCAGTACGATAATTCCTATGAGAACATATTTTTCGATGCTCATTTTTGTTTTCATCGATGGAAAGTCCAAAAATAGTTAATGCGACGAAACGACAAAAAGACTTTGAAGAGAAAAAAAAAATACCAATCGTTATTCATTGTGGAGCAGTCACGAGAAGCATATTTGTATGAAAGATAAAGATTGTCAGAGAGAAATAGTGAGAGAATGTAGGAAGGAGCGAGTTACGCGAAACGTTCTCGGCCATTCTGTCGATGAAGAAGAATATCCTGCTCGCGTATGGCATATAACGCTCGATCGATGGCAGACACCATAGAAATATTTCGCGAAATTTGTCCGAGCGTCGTCATTCTTGTTTTTTTCTTTATCTTTTTTTTCTTTGTTTGTTTGTTTTTCTTTTGTTTTTTTTTCTTTCTTTCTTCCTTTTTTTTCGTCGTCGTTGGCCCGTCAATGGCCAGTTTCCTCTCTTCTTTTCTTTGCCTTTTGGCACGCGACGTTGGCGTTCCCTTCCGTCGTTTCCCAACTGTCTCGTTATGTTCTTCACATTTTGCTCGATATACACGCGAGTAGGATGCATATTTTGTTTGCGGTCGTTCCGCATTCTACGATTCATTTTATGTTTCCGACATAAAATACTGATTCATTAGCGGCGATCCTGATTTAACCGTTTGTGGTTCAATGGCTATTATCTTAATTGACAACCTCTGTCTACAGTCCGTTCAATAAGACGAGTTAAGAGACGTAAACAAATGCACATGTTGGAAACGTGTTCGGATTAAGAGCGTATTCACAACCTTTAGATACACTTTTAGGGTAGGAAGTTGAAGGAAGCCTTAACAATGACCTATGCAAATTTGTTCCTGAATTCGACAATTGCATACCATTCGTCAGTCAGTTGATGAAGTTTTATGGTTCTATTATGCGCTTAACACATGCGACTATCTTGTTTGCATCAATTAACTCTTCTCGTTAAAGGGATTATAATGTTTCAATTGGTCTTGTGAGTACGAGAATTTCTACCGATAATCTTATTTACTTATTACTTTTGTATTCCATGGTCCTCAAGGGAATCAATATCTTTATGTTCAAAGATAAAATTATCATAAATCCAAATAGAAAGGGAATGAAAGTAGAAAAGAAATTTTGTCGATGAGTTTTCACTTTTCACTTTTTTTCGCTGCTAAAAGAGCAATGTACTTCAAAAGAGAGAGAAAGAGAGAAAGAGAGAAAGACTGTGAAGATAGATGGACCACGTCGATCGATAATGATGCATTTACCGCGGAAAGGAGAATAAATGTTTCTGAACGATATTAGCAAGAGAAGAGCGAGAATCGCGATAACGTAGTGCAATTACTGTGCCTTCTGTAAGTACGTGCCTCTCGGATGGTAGGTCAACATCCGCTTGAGATGAGCGCAATCTCCAAGGCGAACGTACGGTGGTATCCACTACTCCTCGAGTATTAGCAAGCTCTACGTTTATTTCCTATTAGTCTGTGTGTTCGTTACTCTTTTCAAAAGATCATATTTTTTCCAAGTTTTCCAATATCCCGAGTTTGCCTTTTCGCATAGACTGCACATGTTTAAAAACAATATCGTATGTACGGAATATTTTTCTTAACAAAATCTAATTATTTGATTCCATTGAAGATTTTCAAAAGACTTTGACGAATTAATTTTACATTTGTATTATATAAATATTCTGAATGGAGTTAATGTTAAATATGTTATAAAAGAAAAAATAAATAAATAAAAGAGATCAGACAAGAGAGAGAGAGAGAGAGAGAGCTAATCTATAAGCCGACATCCGTGCCTAGATACATACGGTGACGCGTTTCATTACGTTCATCTTCGTCCTTTTCGACGAAGAGAAGCAGGCGAAACCGGTGCAAGCAAACTTCTTCCCCTTTCGTCTCTTCCAAAAACTCTTTTGTTCTTCCCATTCTCCTCCTTCTTCTACTCCTCCTACTGTTACTCCTGGGTCGCTCGTCGTCTCGTGCACCCTCGTGCTATCTCTCTTTCCGCCCTGCCTCTCTTCGCTCTCTATCTCTCGTTCTTTCTCGTCTCTCTGTACACCACTCGAGTGCTTTGACATCGGAGACGTCGGCGAGCACACCGAGGGTGAAATTTATCGGATATTCTTTTTCCTTCCTCACGAGCGGCGCAGACACGATGGAAGCAAAAAACATGAATGGCGTAGAGAAAGCTAGAGAGAGAGAGAGAGATAGAGAGAGAGAGAGAGAGAGAGAGAGAGAGAAAGAGGAAAGAAGGGTGTGGGAGGCTCGTGAATGGTTCCGATTATTACCAAGCTCAAGCGTGGAGCATCGTCAGAGTATCTACGTACCCACTGGGATGCTGTAGTCGTTGGGACAAAGGAATAGAAGAGAGCTAGATAGATAGATAAACGGATAGGTAGAGATAGAGATAGAGAGGGAGTGTGCAAAGACGATAGAAAGGGCCGACGTGTGGACAAATGGATAGAGAGAAGAAGCGAAGAACGGAGAAGAGGGCTTTCGAGGATAGAACAAAGGCGAAAAGGAGGGGTGAAAATAAAGCGACTAATCGTACGTACGAGATAGATAGACATGAGTGAGTGAGAGAGAAAGAGAGAGAGAGAGAGAGTGAGAGAGTGAGAGAGAGAGAGAGAGAGAGGGAAAGAGAAAGGGAGAAAGATTCGTTCACTCTTTAAAGTTCTTCGGCCTTCGTGGGATCTCACCGATCGGTCATACGTCTCCTTGAGATACTACTCCTATCGAGTTTCGCGCCCACACGGCTGTCTCGAGGAGAAGGGTGGGGACGGGTCAAAGACCACGACCAGTCGGTTCGCTAATAAACGTAATGCGACTTTTCACAGGAGAGACACGCGTCGTAAAGTCGATCAATTCGACGTCGGCAACTTTCTTTGGAAAAGTAGTCGATCCTTTCCTCTTTTTATCTTTGATTTCTTTTTTCTTTTTGATTCTTTCTTTCTTTCCTCTCCCTCCCTCCACCCCCCCCGCCCTCCATCCGATCCTTCCGATTTCTTTTTCATTTTTCAAATGTTCCCTTTACCTTTCTCCTGTCTTGATCGAGTCTTGTGTATTTTCTACTCGTCTCTTTTATATTTTTTATATTATCGGTTATCGATATATTCCACTTGTTATATTCTTTCATTCCATATGTTCTTCGTATTTTAGATATATAGAGATTTTGTAAATATTTTTGAAAATGTAACAGTGTAGAAAGAACATAGGTGTATTTATATTTAACAGATAAACCAATTATTGTCCATTATAAAGCTTGAACGTTATTTCTTTTATAAAAAGGTATTAATTAATTTGACTAATTGGATAAAGTACGGTCATTAATGGTTTTGCGCAGTTACTTTTATATCTTCTCCGATACTTATCTTTTTCTTTGTTCGAAAGAACGAAGCGATAAAATCATAATAATAAGGATCAAGTTAATACAAAGTATGAGTAATGGATTACTTCTTCGTACCTTCCCACTCTCTACCTTTTCACCGATAATCGTTAAAAGATATGAATTTCTTCTTGAGGTTTATGATATACGTATGCCCCGTATAAGTGGAAAATATCAGCGTAGGATGTTAATTAGAACAAAGAGACGGCTTGGCATGATTCGTTTGGACGAGTTCTACGGCGTTATAAGGTCCTAAGTCGTTTATCGAGATAAGAAATTCGATAAATTATTCGAGATAGCTCTCGTGCACCGGATGATCGTACGTGTAAGAAGGAAAAGGAAGAGAAACTAGAAACGGAAGGAAAGAGGAGCGATAAATCAAGTCGCAATAAAGTTTATAACGCGCTCAAGAGCGTACCGGGTGTAAGATTTCTCCATGTTCTGTAGGTGACAATATCGTAATGAATTCACAAAGTCTATGGGTGACTTCGCCCACATTTAACGAGACTACAATAACAGCAAATGGGTAAAAGAGAAAAAGAGAGAACGTGAAGGTTTAATGATTGAAAGATGATGACTGAACGAAACTCGATATAAAAAGAAAATCGTCGAACGACATTTTCTTCAGGTGTTCTTCTCGTCTCTCTCTATCTTTTGCAGATTTATTCCTTAGAAAAAAATCTATGCCGTGTAGTTATGTTAAATTGAAACTTGATACTTATCTTTATCCACCGAGAACATTTTATTTATTATCACCTTTAAACACACTTATTATTTTTATTTTTAACGTAAATAATTATACTTTACTATTATACTAATCTAAAATAACATAATATAAATTTTGGGATATACATATGACTAAGATTTAGGAGATTGCAGTATAAAGTGCAGTATACTATATTATATTAAATATACACATATAATATATCTCGTAGTATATGGATCTTAATTATTAATTAAAATTGTAGATTATAAATTTTAACAAAGGTTCATTCGCTTTGATGTTATGCCACTCTTTTTCTTCAAGTTCTATCGTGTATATATAGAGAATCGGTAATTGGTAAATCAATCGTTTTAAATGTAGATCGATCAATCGATATCCCTTTTACGTATAAGTCCGATAGTGCATTTAAGAGAATGATTACAAGAGGGCCATTTAAAGATACGTACTATTCCTTGAAGTCTCATCGACGATCGATAAACGTTGCGATCTAACGTTGCCCGCGACAAAGTCCTTGCTTCCTGGTGAAACACGAATAGTTAAATCGTTTACTCTTGAATGTTTTGTATACGAGGTCTCGTGGACTTACTACTCAATTATCTCGTTCACCTAGTTAGAAATTCTAATTCTTCAGAAAATTTTCTTGAAAGGAGTACGATACAATTTTAATCCTAACATTTACCTTAGCCATTGTTTGACTTTGAATCCAAAGTCGAATGTTTTTTTTTTCCTTTTTTTTTTTATCTTTTTTTTCTTTTTTTTTTTTTACGATCTCTCGATATTAACACAATACACTAACATAATTGAATTCATTAGATATGACAATTTAGATTTCAAGATTAGCGATGAATTTTGCAACAAGTTTCGAACGAAGAAAGATCTTGAATTTTGTAGATCGCATTACCCGATAATTAGATCCATCCGTTTCGTAGGTTACACGGATGGTCTTTTGTAGATAGGCAAAGTGTAATAGAATACGAGGGAGTACTCGTCAGCGTTATAAGATCTTGGCAAGGAACGCGAGTAATATGAGAAGGAGCATCATTGGGAGCGCATAGGAAGAGAACGGAAATCGTTCTTCGTTCTTTCGACGAGATAAAGTCGCTCGTTTGAGTTTGTACGTTCGTACGGTAGCAATGTTGAGTGGCACGCAAATTTTCAACAGAAGATAAAGTCACGTATCTTTAATCTATTTCAAAGAAAACAGTAATTCAATGTACTCGTTAATTGCAAAAATAAATTTTCAAGTTAAATTCAAGCTTATACGAAAAAGAAAGAGAGAGAGAGAGAGAGACACACACACACAAAACCATATACAAACGGAGCCTATTTTTTCTCGAATTGTCGTGATCAACTACTTGCCGAGCGTTCGATGTACAAAGGGAAGAAAAAACAAAAAAAAAAAAAAAGAGAAAAGACAAAGAAAAAGAAGGTGGATCGAGCGAAGGTAAGGATGAAAAGGAAACGGGTGAAGACGCAGGTGCCGGCGGGCTCACGGCTACTCGAGCCCTGTAATTAGGCTAGGAACGCCGAATTTATCCGTCCGAGTCCATGGCATCTTCGAGACGGTAGCCGCACACCTTAAAGGAAACGCGTCAAACACGCTCGAGGCGTTCGTTCGTTCGTCTGTTCATTCGTTCGTTCGTTTGTTCGTTCGTTCGTTCGTTCTATCCAAAGAGAGAGAGAGAGAGAGAGAGACTAGAATCGTTCTGCGTGCTTTACGTTTTAGCCACAGAATTATCTCTTCGAAGAGTCCTACCCTTCCGGGCTATTATTTCGTGCGTAGTCATCGTAGCACTATCGAAATTAACTCTTGATGATGGACGGCGCGTTGAGTTGGATGATTCCTTAACATTCTCTTTTTCCTGTCTTTCCTTTCTCTCTCTCTCTCTCTCTCTCTCTCTCACCTAATCACACATATGCTACGTCGATTACGAAGCGATAGCACGTGCGTATGTTTTAGTAACTACGATTCCTAGACCAGCTGTTAAATTATGGTTATTTGGAAACAAAATTCTTTGAAATTATAAATTCGTTGGTTTTAATAGTAAGAGAGTAACGTTCATTCAAAGTGAGAAAATAAAGTAATTAAATTTATATTACGAGGTAACTAATAAAAATTCATATTATGAGATATAATATTTTTATGATATAATTTTTGGGATATTACAAATTGGGGAAATAAAAATGACGGACAATTCAATCTTTAAGAAATTATGAACGAAGGAAAAGAAGGTTGCAATCGATGAAATTGTAGTTACCGACAACTATATCTCTCA
>NC_060961.1:3660000-3672500 GCF_910589235.1 Vespa crabro
TTCTCCTTGGTCTTCTTGGTAAAATTGTAAGAGAAAAGAAACTCGAGAAAATCCAGCCTCGTTAACCCTTAGTGTTTCTACCCACGAAGCTACACCGGTAGGTTACGGCTCTTTTTCGCGAGATGGATAGCGACGATGACAAACGCCGTCTAAAGTCTAACGTATCCAGAAGTCAAAGACAAGTCCTCGGAACGAAAAAGAGAGTGAAGGAGATAGAAAGAAAGAGAAAGAAAAAAAAAAGAGAGAGAGAGAGAGAGTGAGTGAGTGTACACGTTAGTCCAAGAGATGGCTCGTAGAAATCGAGGAAGGGTGTAGCAACGCGAGGAGTTGAACGAGGAGATGGAGAATAGGAATAAGAAGAAGAAGAAGAAGAAGAAGAAGAAGAAGAAGAAGAAGAAGTTGGAGGCGGGGGAGGAAGGTTGGAAGAAGGTCTGAAACTGCTGGCCGATATTTCATCTGAGGAACGAGCGAGATAACAGCGGGCACGCCCTCCCTTTGCAGCCTCTCTTTCGTCTTGTCTCTCTTTCTCTTTTTCTCTTTCTCTCTTTCCTTCTCTCTCTCTCTCTCTCTCTCTCTCTCTCTCTCTCTTTCTCTCTTTCTTTCTTTGGTATTGTGTGCACGCGGTAAGAGCTCTGCCCGCAACAGACTCGCGCTCGTTTTAAAATATTGCCACCACCCCTTCGCGGCAGCCCCGTGTTACACCCATCCCGGAGCCTTTTCGCCCTCTGTTTCTCTCGACGCTTTTTAGAAGAGTCTACTACAACAAGATGCAACCCTCCGAGATCCACCACCTCGACCTCAACGCTCTTTTGGATTATAGTTGCTGGATCCGAGAGAACGTCATGTCGCGCTTTTCTTCCATTCCCCTTTCACAACGAATGGCTTTACTTTTCTTATTCTCCATCCATTCAAAGGATAAACAATGATTCGTATGTGTGATTGTTTTTTTTTGGAATTTCGTTTGGAATGAAAAAGTATCGAATATAAAGAGATCAATGTTTGAATGTAATCAAATTCTTTTATTGAAAGTATAAAAGTAAGATTTTTAAAGAAGTATTTAATTACTTACGTGAAAGAAAATGGATATTTAACGATACAGAAAAAAATGTAATAAGAGAAGAATAAGAGAAAGAAAGAGAGAGGAGAGAGAGAGAGAGAGATTCTAACTGGAATCACTGATTATGAGGACAGAACAGTTGGAAGATAGGAGAGAAGTAGTTAGTGGTCGTCGTGGCAGCACGTTTTGGCACGCGTTCTCCTTAACAACTAGGATCTTCGAGTTCATCCTCGACCGGATGTAATTTCGAAGGCGGGAAACGTGGCTCTTTTTTTTTCTTTTTGGGTTGAAAGACAGGGTGGAAAGTACTAAAGAAAATGGCCGTTCCGAGGGTGAATCGGGAGAACGATGGAATGAGGTAAACGGGAACGGGAAATAAACGTGAAACGCGATGAGAATCGTTGAGAGGCACTGTTGGTTTCCACGCAATTGGATGCACTTCTTCCTCCTTACGAGTACGGACGACGTCGAAACAGAGCGTTTCAAACTTATGCACTTGTTGCTGCTTACCCGTGTTTTATTCTGCCCACTTGTATGTCCATTCACTTTCAAGGAAAGAGTCAAGGAATCGAGAGGTTTTTCTTGAATTGCGGATAAGAAGATTTGTATGTACTTGCGTATGTATACGTAAGGAACTTAAAGAAACACAGACGAGACATTGCTTTACCGGTATATATTTACTTTGCCAAGAGTACCATCTCTTATCAAGATTCTCAACTTTGCCGGCCCGTCATCCATATTTTATCTATTTTTATTTTTCATGCGACACTAAGACAAGACAGGACATGATACGATCCAAAAGCTACGTATAATTCATCGATTTGTCCCGGTCTACCGGTTGAAGGTGAAACGAAATGTCAACATATGAAAGCCCATGCAACAGTCATATTACTGGCGATATAATAAAAGAGTTTAACTCTTGCTTTCAATTCAAAACTTATCCGATTAAGCGTGATATCCGTACAATTTACTCCATACGCTTTAGGTGCGCCACCATCTTTGTTCCGTCACTTTCTTCCCTTTTTTGTTTCTTTTACTTTTGCTTCTCTCTTCCTTTTCAATCCAATGTTTCTTTACTTTTTCATTCAGGAGATCTGTCCACTTCGTGTATTTACGCGAGATCATTTTGTTTCTTTCCATTGCGATTTTCTTTCTTCTCTCTTACGTACACTTTTATAAAGCTATTCGACGAGTTTTACTCTGATCTCAGAGATTGTACGTTTATCCTTATTCTTCTAAATCTAAATAATTCGTTTAATTCCGAAACAATAAAATGATTTCTTTCCTTTACATTTGCTTACAAATATTTCGAATGAAATTCATTCAGGTAGGTAGGTAGATAGGTAGGTAGGTAGGTAGGTAGGTAGGTAGGTAGGTAGGTAGGTAGGTAGGTAGGTAGGTAGGTAGGTAGGTAGGTAGGTAGGTAGGTAGGTAGGTAGGTAGGACGTAAAGATAAGAGAACGATCGATCATGGTACATCGTCGTTGAAAAATATTGCCACACCGTGATTTCGTGCTTTATCGCTGAAAGCGAAGTGAGCGAGCGAATGGCGAGATGAGAATAAGAATAAAAGAAAAAAAAAATAAAAATAAAACAGAGAGAGAGAGAGAGAGAGAGAGAGAGAGAGAAATAGAAAAAGAAAAAAGAAGAAAGGAAAGGGGGGAAAAAAAAAGAAGAAAGGAAAAGAAGTACATATGAACGACGGTGACAATATAACGGAGGGAAAAGGTGCCGTTTCCTATCTGACGAACAACATAGTGCACTTTGAGAAGAAGAGTGGCAGATAACGGGCGGACGGGTCTGAAACGGTTATATTGCCGCAGCCATAATTATTATTTGTGTCTTTTCTCTTCTTTTTTCCATCACACGAAACTTCTTCCCTTTTCCTCCGGGCTATATAGCGGGGCTCTCTCCTCTCTCTCTCTCTCTCTCTCTCTCTCTTTTTCTTTCTTTCTTTCGCTTTCTCTTTCTCTCTCTCTCTCTCTCTCTCTCTCTCTCTTCTTCCCGTTTATCGAGAAGAGGCTCGGGTTTGAACTGGACATCCGTAACTAATGACCCTGATAGCCGATTATCGTCCTCTCGTTTCGGTCGTCCCTCTTCCCACTCACACTCCTCCTGTTCTGACTCCTCTTCTCGCCGACTCGTACGCTTTTTCGTGCATTGTGTACCACTGAAGGCTAAGAATCTTTTACTGTGAAGATTATGTGCGTGTATATATGAGAGAGAAAAAGAGAGAGAGAGAAAGACAAAGTGAGAGAGAGAGAGAGAGAGAGAGAGAGAGAGTGAGTGAATGAGTGATAGGAAAAGAGAGATAGATAGAGAGAGAGAGAGAGAGAGAGTTCTCTTGCTTAATTAATTTTCCGTTTCGAACGATGGCCAGGGAAAGAGAGAGAGAGAGAGAGAGAGGGAGAGAGAGAGAGAGAGCGTGTAGGAGAAGGGGGAAATTGAGAAGCTCGTTATCTCGATTCTTGGTAGTAAAATCCGTCTCGCTTCCAAACCTTCTCGTCTTCCTTTCGAAAAGCGACGGACGCTATCGAAAACGAGAACGAGTCGTAAGCGTCGATCTTTTCTCGCTTGACGTGAATAAATAACAATCTGCTGGCACGTTGAGCAACTCGATCTTTTCTCTCTCTTTCTCTCTTTCTCTCTTTCTTTTTGGAGCTTTAACTCTGGAATTCAATGGACACGAGTCCATGACTCGGCATTCTTTCAACTTGCACGTTCCGTCGCCTGCTCCTTCCACCATCGTAATGTTTACTGATTTTGTAAAAATGCTTCTCAATACTACAATAGTTCAATGCTTAAAAATTATTCAACGTATTATCAATATCGCGAAAATATTTGACAATTCGTGAATTCAATAGTTTTCTATCCTTTGGCAAGAAAACAATATTCGAGCGGTTTTTTTTTTCTCTTTTTTTTTTAGACAAGATCACAGGAAGTGTCTGATGTAATCTTCGTTATAAAAACCGCTCATTCATGATATGCTATATCTTTTGATAGAAATAACATGTGTGTGTGTCAGTGTCTATAAATTATTCTCGACGATAGCAGCGAATCTATCGCTCAACTAAAACTAACAAAATTTTTCACAGTGTTTATCTTACTCGAAATGAAACCAAATTCTATTTTATTATATCTTATTTTATTATAAACTTTTTAATATTAATATTGATGTATCTGAAACGGATATATTCATATACGCATATAAAATAACATCGAATTTGTTTTATGAGAAATCGAATTTTTAATACTGTAGAAATTAAAAATTTATTCCGTTTTGTTTTTCGACATAACGAAATTCCGATGTACGTACGGGATTGGTACGGGACGATTTCATTCCTCAATTTTAACGTGAATTTAACAGTAATTGGCTGAGTTCCCGGTTATCCGAAAATATGTGTTCCGCATAATTTATGCGGTAAACGTATCGACCGAATATAATTTAAAAATCACCAACATGCAAGTATGAGAGAATAATGTTTCGCATACGTAAAGAAGAGAGAATTAAATGGCGACGTTGGAAAGATATCTTTAATAATACCAACAATAAAATATATGAAGGATCGTTTTATGTTATACAAAATTATAGAGGAGTTCAATCGGTGATTACTGGTTTAGGAATAAAAAAATCGAGATCTATAATAGAATACTAAGAGAAAAGTCAAAGAGAAAAAAGTAAGAAAAATAATAGATAAGAAGAAAGGGATGTTCAACGAGAGTCAAACATTTCGATCTTTATTATGCGTAAAGATTTTTCTCTCTCGAGTCTTATCGATTCTCACTTCTTTCCATTTTGATGTCCCTCTTTTTCTTTCGAACACGTACGATCGACCCCACCCACATGTTACGTACACGCGTATACGATATTTATATATCAGGAACAATGTACATACGCAAGGCTCCAGGCCGATCTAAGATTCCACGTCTAATCGAAGCGTAATAATTAAGCAGCCGTTCTCGTGCAATAGAGGCGTGCGTCTCGAAGGGAGGCAACCCGTTTCGAGAATCGTAAGTATCGCACGATAGAGCTCTACGCGCGATACACGATACGATGGTTACGTGCGAACGAGCTTCGATTCGAGCACAATCCATTCTCTCGAGGATCTCTCATCGATCCTCGATTTACATATAGTCGTACGCGAGTCTCATAGAGTATTATAAACTTATCATGGTATACGATAGTTGTAGTAGGAAGAAACAAAGGAAATATACAAATCACTTGGCAAATTAAGATTGTTTTAAATAATACGTTTATTATGGATAAAGGTTATCGCATAAAACTTACTTGGGCTAACGCGTTCATAACTTAAAAACAATAATATTCTACAAGAGAGAATTATATTCGAAAGCGAGCCATGATAAACTCGAATATGGCTAAAAGTAAAATTGAATACTAAGGCTAAGGTTTAATCGTACGAGCATTGCCGTAGGAAGGACACGGCATTAAACGGCATTCCCGAGTCGCGAGGGCGAGAGGAAAAGCGATTATCGAACGTGCGGAAATAAAATCTTGACGTTATCGCGTCACTCGAGCGTGCCATTTCTCCCTCGAGAGATACGCGCGTAATTGCTACCTTTCTTCCTTCCTTTGCCTCGTTAGCTCGGCAAAAGGAGCTGGAATTTACGCTTTGCGAAATGGGCAATGGACCGTAAAGAAGGCTGCAGAATCTCGACGTCCTTCTCTCTCTCTCTCTCTCTCTCTCTTTTTCTCTCACAACTCAGCACATCTGTTGTCTCTTTTTAACGATCGATAACATATCACTGACTTATTTCGCCGTTCAACATTCTTGGAAATTTCATCCCCTGTTCTTTTCGCTATTTTTATCCGTCAATGAAACTTGAACGAGTCGGTGGAAGCACCAAGAAATTGTCGAGATTTAAAAGATTCTTGAGTATAATCGGTGTATTTGTCCTTAAAGAACTTATTGGAAAAAAAAGACAATAAACTGCATGATTAACGTATAGAAATTAGAAAATATTAATAGAGAATTTTATAAGAACGATAATAGCACGTACAAAATTCGTCGATGTGATATTATCATTATCATTATCTCAAAAGAGCAAGATGGTAGAGTGATATACGTTCCCCGAGAGAGGTTTCATCATCATATAAAAGGGCTCTTTTCTCGATCCTCCTTATACCTACACTGTGAAATACGCAAATACCCAGCGCGTCATATAGCAGGCAATGCAACGAGAGTCACCGATATACCACGTCGTAATCCCTTGAGTTCTACGAGAGAATTCGAGGTCAGGGTCCAAGAGAAGATTCGAATTCATGTACGATTAAAAGAACGATATTTTTTGTTTACAAATTAATTTTTCTTTAGAAGTTGTTTGCAATTCTATATATTTTTACAATTTTTTTATTCTTGTCAATCAATGAGTGTTTTAATTGAACGAAGAAAAAAAGAAATATATATATATATATTTATCAACGTTTTTTCTCGATCGTGTACATATTAAATTAGAGATGACAAGAATTTTCTTTAAAAAAAAACGGCGATTGAAACGTTTACGCGAGGAAGCACTTGTTCGTGTAACATGCTCTGCTAGTGAATTTTTACGATATTGCTTTTATGAGGGAACTTCAATGTAACGAAACTTTCTTTCGAAGCACTTAGGTTCAAAACGATTATAGATAATTTAACCTGCCATTAATACGTCACAACGTTATCCAATCTTTCCCGACGATAGATCTTCGTTTATGATTAATCGTATGATTAATCATATATATATATATATATATATATATATATATATATATATATATATATATATTTATAATGAATCCTTCGATATTCAATTTATTCATTTTATTTCGATGTAGATATTTTATAATATATAAATTTGACATTATTCATGATATCTTTATACATCATTGAAACGTGATATTAAAATAGAATTCATTGAATAAGATGTAACACAAAAGAATTAACTATTATATAATAAACTGTAATTTTGTTAGGATTTATCCAAAGAGGCTTTGCGTTATCTGTGTCAATGTTCCTAACGTACCGTGTTTCGACGGGATTACGAGAATTTAAAGCTTCGTCGGCATTCAATGTCGTAGCTTTACTAAGTACACGGCGGTCCAATGCGTTGATGCTGGAGCGTCGATCAGGAAACGTGACTTCCAAAGCCGTTTTATGAAGCTAGCTATGAGAGTTAGAGCAAGAAAGAAGATTAGGATAAAGAACGAGATAAAGAGAGAAAGAGAGATAGAGATAGAGAGCGAGAGAGAGAGAGAGAGAGAGAGAGAGAAAATCTCGTGCAGGTCGCTTTTCATCGTATCGACCGATCGATAAGACGTCTATGAAAGCATATGTACATCGAGAAAGAGAGAGAAAGAGAGAGAGAGAGACATATTCTGTGGTTGAATATTTTTGTCGTCTACCACGTCGCAGCATCCACGCGCTGACAGCATCTCCGTCGTGATAACTCGATTCCGATCGAATACCTTCAAGCTTCCCGAGTTTTTTCTTGTTCTCGCGGGAAACGACAGGAGCTTTTTTCCTTCGTGCACGAATCTCAGATCGTATGCGACAGGTAAGAAAGAGAAGGAAGCTGGCAGAAAGACGGAAAAGATAATCGATCTCGATCATTCGATCTCGTAAATATTTCAACCGTTCGACGTGATAAAATAGCGTGTTGACGTTCTGGCGCTGCTATCTCGGTAGGAATATACGTTTGCCTTTTAGTAATGATATTTCTGATTTATTAGGTTGTTTTTCTTTCTTTCTTTCTTTCTTTCTTTTTTTCTTTCGTTTTTTTTTTCTTTTTGTTATTTTTTTGTTTGCTCGTTGATAGTTCATCAAGTCACTCGTTACAATCCTTATTATCTCAAAATTTTAACGTTCGACTTTATTGTTATTGAGTGTTTATCATTGATTTGTAAGAATTCTAGGAAACGCTGTTGTTATTACCTAGCATTATCTTTATTTCGAACAACGGAGATTACGTTTAGATTAGTTTTGTCGTAGAGAGAGAGAGAAAGAAAGAGAGAGAGAGAGAGAGAGAGAGAGAAAGAGAGAGGGAGAGAGAGTCCGAGCCTACGTTGGATTTATCTCATCGTTCATCTCTCCTCCTTTTTTCTCGTTTTAATGGCGTGTAGCGTGTAGCTCATCGGAATATACATACGTATGTACACACATGCACGCACATACACACATATATATATATATATATATACATATCCTATGTCCTATCTCTCTCTTTTTCAAACGTTCACTCGCGTACACTCGTTTGGCACGATGCGTGCACGAATCTCGCATACTTTGCATACTCCCGCGAATCATCGAAATCCGATTCGGCAATCCCTAACGCTTTCTCATTCCCGACATTTTCTCTTTCGAAGAATTTCATTGTGCACTACGGCGTATCAGCCGCACGAATCGCTCGTCTGGTTCTTTTCATCGATAACGCCACGAGTACAGGATAATGCTATTCTCTTGATCCTTTGCAATCGAAAAGCTATGCTTTTGATATTTAACGATGACTCCAACTTTGGTATTAAGTAGATTTACATTTGTTTTTAAAGTGAAAATATTCTATTTATATATATTTGTCCTTTGTAGTTTTCTGCATTAGATAAATCCTCGACATAAATATACACATATATCTGTATAAAATTACGTTCATTATACTCGACAATACGTATATGAGTATGTACGTATAAGACGAAATAAACAAATTTTTTTTTCAAATGCGTGTTGTTCCCTAATAAAAACACAAAAGTGCAAGGACATCGATACGACGGAATTTATCCGACGTCGGAGGAAATCGAGCGCGTTGGTAAAAGAAGAACGTGGATATCGTATTAAAAGACATCGCTCGAACTCTTTCCTTCTCTCTTTTCTCTTCTCTTCGTTCTATCGTTCTATCGACGTCAGCGTTCCTAGTCTTTACGAAAACTTTCTAGGAATTTTCTTGCAGAGGAAAAGCAGAAGAGAGAGAGAGAGAGAGAGAGAGAGAGAGAGAGAGAGAGGAGAGAGAGAGAGAGAGAGGAGAGAGAGAAAGGAAAAGAAAGATTCCATGCGTAGTTTTCTCTTTCTACTTCTCTTTTTCTTGAGCTTTCGAGGAGGAGGAGGAGGAGGAGGAGGAGGAGGAGGAGGATTCGCTCGATCGATCCGCACCGTTTGCGGTTTTCCACGCTTCCGTTATCGGCATACGATAAAAAGCAGCCGATTTGCAATTCGGCAGCTTTGCGGGGAGCCACGTTTCGATCGACTCAGAATTAAAGACGCTTCGACTTTCGAACTGGCAAAAGAAATGTCACGACCGTTTCCTCTTCTTTCTGGAACCTCCTTGACGTCGAAGACGGAATCGTCCATCAAACGAATCCTTAACTCTTGTACGTTACCCTTAATGTTCGAGTTATCGAACGTTCGAGTCTTCGACTTTTGCTATCGACATATCGAAGATCTAAGGATTTAAAAAAAAAAAAAAAAAAAAAAAAAAAAAAAAAGAAAAAAATAAATATAAAAGAGAAAAGAAAAAAGAAAAAAGAAAGAAGAAGAAGACGAAGTAGTAGAAGAAAAAGAAGAAGAAGAAGAAAAGAAGAAAGTGAAAAAAATCTATTATTCTTCGCTTCCATTCTTCCTCGTCTTCTTTCTTTCTTCGCACGTGAAGGAATTCGCAAGTGGATATATTTTCCGGGGAAGCAAAACATCGTTCTACGACGAGGAGAAGCGAGAACTATCTTAAAGTGTCGTTAGGAAGTAATCCATTATGCGGCTAAGCTCTCCCCTTCTCTTTCTCTCTCTTTCTCTCTCTCTCTCTCCTTCTGTCTTTCTTTCTTTCTTTCTTTCTTTCTTCCTTTCTTTCTCTCTCTCTCTCTCTCTTTCTCTTTCTTCTTCTTTTGTTCGCTTTACCCGACACCAAATGTCTACCGTTCTCTCCGTTCGAACGTGCTCGTGTACTTACTTCCGTTATATCTTGACTCTAACTCGTGAACTTTTGAAAGATGTTAAAAATCTTCCTTGCATGGATAGTTACAGCTCGAAGATAGCGTATACCGGCGAAACGAGTATCGTCGCATCATTCTTTAACGATTTCTACGACGCATCGTAAATTTGAAAGACGTAGCGTTGTCATCTTCCACGTCACGACAGGAGAGAAGACGGTGTCTTTTAGCCGAGGCAAAAGAAGAAGAAAAAGAAGAAGAAGAAGAAGAAGAAGAAGATGAAGAAGAAGAAGAAGAAGAAAAAGAAAGGAGTAAAAAAGAAAAAGAAGAAGAAGAAGTGGAAAAAGAAGAAGAAGAAGAAGAAGAAATGGGAAAAAGAAGAAGAAGAAGGAGAAGCAAAAGAAGAAGAATTTATTGTCCTGACGATGAAGGGGCGCATAATATTCGATCAATTCGATTTATTTCGATATTCATTCTTTCTCTCTCTTACTCTCTATCTATCTATCTATCTATCTCTATTTCTCTCTTTCTCATTTCATATATTTCTCTATTTAATGTAAAATCCTTCATTTTTTTTTTAACGAAGAATCAATCTATCCGTTCATCTATCTATCCCTTTATCTATTACGATTCATCGTTTGTTTTTCGATCGGACTCGTCCATGAATGTCATCAATATTTTCGAACGACGAAAGCGAACTAGCGTAGCTGGGATAGAAAGTAGAGAGGGTGTATTCGAGCGTGTACGGGTGACATTTAAAGGAAATAAATTTTCCGGGAACACGTACGTACGTTGCAACGTTTAATTAGCCGGCTCGCGTCCCTCGGGGCATTAATTCGAACAAATATCCTATCGCGGTTGGTAGAAGAGCCGGCACCGTATAGAGAAAACATAAGAGAGAAAGAGAGATATGAGAGAAATAGAGATATGAAAGAGAAAGAGAGAGAGAGAGAGAGAGAGAGAGAGAGAGAGAGAGAGAGAGAGAGAGAGAGAGGTAAAGGATATACATGGAAGGAAAGGAAGAAAGAAGAGAGAGATATATTTGAGCTTCGCTTATATATGAATAAGTGACACTGTGTATATATGTGTAAGATAGCGAGAGCAAAATCGAGAGCAAGAGCGAGAATGAGAGTGAGAGTGAGAGAGAGAGAGAGAGAGAGAGAGAGAGAGAGAGAGAGAGAGAGATAAACAGATAGACAGATAGAGATAGAGTAATGCACAACTCGTCACGACTGGAATCAAGAGTTCTGTGGATTTAATGAAAACGTTCGACGTAGTTCCCACGTCAAACTCGCTTACATACCAAAACCTTCACGAAAAGGGAGAGAGGAACCATTTCGATTCGTTGCCTCTCCTTTCCGATGGAGACGAAAGAGAAGTGGAAGGTCGAGAGAAAGGAAGGAAGGAAGGAAGGAAGGAAGGAAGAGATAGAGATGGGTAGCGTTTGAGGTCGCGAGCTAAACAACTGTGCTCGATGAGTAATGAACGACCGTTGATAATCAAGGACATTAGCAGGGTCTGTCTCTGTCGCATGGTGTCAAACGTCGGCTACCCGAGTCTCGCGACATTTAACATCGTTTCAACGATCAAACGAAAGCTCGTAGGGAACACAAGCTCCTACCATCGTGTATCTCCGAGTATGCATATCCCTTCGTATCTTGTCTCGTCTTTTCGTCCCTTAATCGACTCACCTTAATTTCAAATACTTCAATCGAAGAATTTTCTCTATGGTCCCTTTTCCTTCTTTACTTTTAACTCTTAACGTTATAATTAATTATTTTCTTAATTTGTCGAACGGCCTATTTCTATTTTGATATCTTATATTTCAACTACGTAAACGCTTTTCGAAATTATTTAAAATCTAATCTTTTATTAAACAACATTTTCGTTTACAATGAGATAGCTTATATTTTTTAAGAGCATACTAACCTGACCTTACATTATAGCTATATATATATATATATATATATATATATATATATATATATATATACATATAATAAGATCATCTTCAAAATTTGAACTTGGCAGATAGAAGGTTTTTAAAGAAATTACAAAGCACAACAAAAGACGAGGTTACGGTTCCTTCATCTGGTTTCTAATGACTATTACGAATGCATCAGTATTCGTACATGCAACTAGCGTTCAAGGCAAACGTAAGACTATGCCAAAGTAATGTACGTTTCCTCGCTCGGCATCTTTGCTTAACCGCGTCTACTCCCGCGATTAAACCCGCCTTTACACATTTAACCAAGCCCTTCCTTATTTAATTCTGTCCCTATATATTTTGCAACACCACCTTAGTAACTTGGAACAACACCCTCTCTAGTTACCCATGCCTTTAATCTGACCCCTGATCAGCTTGAAACACCATTTCTTTAGTTAGCTCCATCCACTATTCGTTTTGCCACGTCCACTTCCGACTTAGCCACATCCCAGCGCATTTTGCCCCGACCGCTGTGCAGTTAGCTCCTGCACAGATAGACCCTGCGCAGTTAGCAACTGCGTAGATAACCCCGCAGTGGTTAGCCCCGC
>NC_060961.1:3677500-3800000 GCF_910589235.1 Vespa crabro
GACTCACGCGATAATTAATCCAACCTCTCGTTTCGCTGGTACACACATACACACACACACACACATATATATATGTATCTACTACGAATGAATCCAAGACAATCCCGCATATCCAATGAATAGCGATAATACTGGATTGTAAATCGATACGCAGATCGATATTTTTTCGTACGCTAAATTCACAAACCAATTCATGTTGCATTTCTGTCTTTTAACAATATATCTATCTGAAGCTTTCTCCGTGATCATTGTGTATATTTAAGCTTTAAATGCACGTGGTTATAGAATTACAATATATTAATGTTTAATGCGTTTTTAACGTCCAATATAGTACGTGTGCAATAATATAATTTTTTTCCATGAAATTTGGTAAACAAAATTGCGACGTTATTATTTCTTTTGTGTATATTTATTTAATAACAGGTGTATGTTTTTTTCCTAAATATTTAAAAAAAAAAAAAATAAAAAAAAAAAAAAAGAAAATAAAAAAGATTAATAGATAGGATAGAGGAACAATTTGTTCTATCAAATGTCCTTCTTATTCGTTAATATTGATACCATGAATGGAGTTGAATGAAAGATGAGAAAGAGACGTTTCATAAAAAATAGTAACTCTTAAATAATTTTAACTGTCACTGGCAGTGCACCAAGTTCTATTTTATATCGCGACATCTGTCCATCAAACTTAAACATTTCATTTAAAATCACTTTAAAACATATATGTAAATCTTTATTGTTTATATACGCGGAAAAGTGAATCTTGACTGATCGGTCAAATTTCAATATATACTTTTAAACCCATCGGCGATCTCAATCTGCCGATAAATATTATTTAAATGTTTCAATCACATCGATAGCACGACTGATTCGACGCGGTGAAACCTACCAATATTTCAATCTTACTGTCGGCGATCCAGAAGTAAGGCACGTTTTTCGCAAGATCGTGAGTACAGGAGAAAATGAGATAGAGAGATGAGAAAGGAAAAGGGAATAGTAACGACATTAACCCCATTTAAATGATCGGCTACCGGTACGACGGCTGTGAGCCAATGTCGATTTTAAATATCGATTCACAATCATGAACTTGTTTTTGTTCGATGGGAAGAAGAGAAAAAGAGAAGGAAAGTGATACGAAAGTGAAGGAGAGAGAGAGAGAGAGAGAGAGAGAAGAATAGTAGCATCGATATGGTGAGGAACGAAGGTCGAAGCTCGCACGTATGTAGGTACATGGAAGGCCGAAGCTTACGCAGATAAAATCGTCGAAGGAAGAAGAATAAGAAAAGAAAGTGGATGTGAAAGGAGGAGGGAGGATAAGGGAGACGAAAAAAAAGTTATCGCTTCCGAAGAGGACAGTGAGAAATACTCGAAACTCGTTACGCGAGGGTGGAGATTCGAGTCGAGTTAATTTCTAGTCCCCAGCTTTGGGCTCTCTCTCTCTCTCTTGCTCTCTCTTTTTCTCGTCGTGATCTTCCTCGGTATTCCGCGCCGTTCTATCGATCAGGCTACTCCACAGGCTGCTCCCATGCAAACACACACGACACGGGGCGAATGCGGTGAAACTGCTGGTATCTGCGATCGTTGCAGGCAGTAACAACGGCAGTTAATGTCCGAGGGCCCGTGCCTGGGTACTTCGTAACCCAATGAACAGATACAATCGGAACATAGATTAACCGCAATATAGACCTCGCGGTTTCTACCTTCTCTGCCGGCACGCTCGAGGGTAGGAAAGGGAAAATGAGAGAGAGAGAGAGAGAGAGAGAGAGAGAGAGAGAGAGAGAGAAAGAGAGAGAGAGAAAGATACGGAGTAAAGGGTGAAGGATGAATCTTCGACAGGAGCGTGTGTGTCTTTTGGTTATCGAGGACAGATGCAGTCTTAGTTTTTGCCTCTTTTATTTTTTACCGAACGAACGTGTGGGAAGTAAAGAATTTAAGAATTCGATTTTTCTTTAGAGTCATGCTCTTATACGTCGGGTTCGTGCGAACTTGCTGGCGAGAAAAGACTAAATCCAATTAAATGGAAGAGTAGTAGATAGAGGAAGAAGGAAAAAGAAGAATGTAAGGGAAATGAAAGAGCGCTCTCGTCGATAAGCAGCACGCTTATCTACCAACGTCGTTAAAGAAAGAAACTGGCTTTGAGAAGGGAAAAAGGGTGGAAAGAGGGATACCGGATGGCGCCTAGTCATCCAACTACGAAGGACGAGTTATTATCTCGAGTCGAATGCCCGACTCTCGAGTCTTCTTTCCGAACGTCCACACCGTTAAATAGGCTCTCGAAGGGGAACGGATGAGGAAGAAGAGAAGAAGGAGAAGATAGAGGAGTAGGAGTAGGAGTAGGAGTAGAAGTAGAAGTAGGAATAGAAGGAGGAGGAAGAGGAGGAGAAAGAGGACGAGACTGAACTCGTGCGAGCGCATACCGAGTCTGCTTCGAACTGCCTCCCGCCGCAGCTGGATGCTACGCTCGAAGATAAATCATCTTACGGCTTTAAACGTGCACCGCTTTAAGAACGTAATCCGGTTGATCGGGATTTTGAACTCGCGAGAAACAGAGAGAGAGAGAGAGAGAGAGAGAGAGAGAGAGAGAGAGAGAGAGAGAGAGAGAGAGAGAGAGAGAAAGAGAGGGAGAGAGAGAGTTAGGAGGAGGGAAAAAGAATAAATTTATCAACTTTTCTTCTATTCTAAAATCGACAAGTTAAAAACTAAAGTTTAATATGCTTTTATATAAACAAGCTCTCTTAATATCTATTCATGGTTGAAAGATTTAGATTAAGTGATGTTCTTTCTTTTTTGTTTTTCTTTTCTTCATACTTTTTCTTTTTTCTTTCTTTTCTTTTTTTGGTTTTTTTGTTTGTTTTTATAACTCATAAATTGTCAATTAGCGAACGAATATGGGAATAGAAAAGAAACATAATAGAAAAACGGTAGGTCAGAGTAAATGTTTTCCCTTTTGCGAAATGAAAATATGAAAGGGAACGACGAGGGCAATGAATACCTGGATCAGTATTTCAGATAATACTCGAATAATCGCTTGGCCTTTGACTTTTTGCTCTTTTACAACGATTTCTATACGCGTTAAAGGAGAAACCGTTGTCGATTCCACGGTCGAAGCAACGTAGATCGATAAGAACTAGCAGGTAGGACAGAGGCCGAAGAGGAAAGGAGGAGCCTGCCGATGTCGCTCTTTAAATTCTCAAGTTAGATACGTCTCGAAAAGTTCCAACTTGTCGAGAGTATTTCCCTGGACGTTCTTCGGCTCTTTTCTCTCGGTCCCTTTCTCCCTACCCCCTCTTTCTTTCTCTCTCTCTCTCTCTCTCTCTCTCTCTCTCTCTCTCTCTCTCTCTTTCTTTCGTTCATTCTCAACGCAAGGCCGTGCAAACGGCAGGTGGCCGCCACGCCGCTCTTTCAGATAGCTTCGAGTTTCCGATACTTTTCAGAGGACGTGCCGTGGCGGAATCGAAAAGTCTGACCTTCCTTTTCTTCCCTTTTCCTTCTCTTCTCCTTCTACCTCAAGTCTCAAGAGGCATTCATAGTTACTCTTTCCTCTCCTTTCTGATTTCAAGATATACGATGAGATCTATCGAGATCTACGAGCAACCATGTAACTCGTCGTTTATCGTTCCTCGCCCGATACACACGTTACTTCGGCAAAACCGAAGAACCAGGGACATTGAAATATTTTGATCGAGTGTCTCTCTTAGAAAGGAACATTTTTTTTTTCTTTTCTTAAAACAAATATTTTTACCATTTCTTTTCGTTCTTTATTCGTACATACATCGATATCGAAACATCGTAAATCTATTAATCGATACTTTAACAAAACATTATTCGGTTTGAAAAGTTATATAGATAATATTGTCGATCGTGTTATTTGTCCATTTGTAACTTTACATAATGAATTATACATTTTGACTATTAATATCGTAATATTGAAAAAAAGAGAAAGAAAAGAAAAGAAAAAAAAAAAAAAAATAAAAAAGAACAAAAAAAATTAATCCTAATTTGAGTCAAATAATCGAAAATCTTTTTCGAAAATATTTTCATAGTGACTCAACCAAGTTACAGAAGCATACCGTTTCGAAGTATAATCGAAGTGCCGATGGCCGTTTAAGAGAAGTCGCCAAGTCGGAGGTGTAAGTTACAACATAGGAGGATCGTACTGTTTCCACTTCGCGATTCCTATCGACGACGGTGGCGAAACCTTCGACCGAGAACGAAGGTTTCTTCGTATTTAGGCAAAATTTATGAGGCAGGAAATACAAGGTATGCTTTAACCTCTGAGGGATCAAGGGTGGACTGTGAAAACAGTTATAAAAATAATGTTAAAAAAAAAAAAAAAAAAAAAAAATAAGAAAGAAAACAAGATTTGTACGAACTCGCTTTATTCCACTCCTTTATTTTGTTCTACGAGTAGTATTTGCTTTTTTCTTTTTTTCTTTCTTTCTTTAAATCTCATATGATCGATAAGTTGAAAAGTTCGTACGAATAAACGGGAAACGTTTTCGCGGCGGTACTCTAATTTTCGCGTTCTTAGTCATCGTACTAATTTGCCTCGGCCAAACGTGTTGCTAGCACGCGCGCGATCGTAAAAGTACGAGGCTTAATTACGCGTTCGTATAAACCCATCGATCGTTTCCCGGCCAGGACGGCGCGTCACCGTAAATGCGAACTTTAAGAGCTCCGACGGTCGTTAAGTTCTCACAGAGTTTCCTACTCGACCGTTCGTTCTTGCTGTTTACTCCGGCCGTGAGAAACGATCGGCCGAGAATTACGGCGAACGCCCCGAAAGAAGAAAATACCGCCTCTTGGTATAGGTACGGGTGCCTCTTCGAACCTCTGAGCTCTAACAACGATCTTGGTCTTTACCTCGAGGAGCACAGCTGTTTCCCGAATTGCGTCTCCGAAACTTCCAAAAACAACGCTGACGAACGTATGTACTTACGTGTGCACATAAGAGAGAGAGAGAGAGAGAGAGAGAGAGAGAGAGAGAGAGAGAGAGAGAGAGAGAGAGAGAGAGAGGAGAGAGAGAGAGAGAGAGAGAGAGAGAGAGAGAGAGAGAGAGAGAGAGAGGAGAGAGAGAGAGAGAGAGAGAGAGAGAGAGAGAGAGAGAGAGAGAGAGAGAGAGAGAGAGAGAGTGAGAGAGAAAGATTTAGCTCGGTCCGACATCGATCGGCCCGTTAGAAGTGATACATTTCTTGTGAGAACTATCGACCTTGTCTTCTATTGTTTTCCCACACTTCCTTACAGAGTACACTTTTCTATCAATAACAAATCCTCAGGCTTGTTCATCTTCAATATCTTCGTAATATGTATTTACGTACGATACACGTCGACCTTCATAAATATAAACATAAATTGGAGACGCTTGGGAAAGCATTACGATTTATAGATACACTGACTCTCTCCCAAAAGTTGAAACGAGTCATCGTTGGTATCTGCTACGAAGAGCATCGAGCAACGCGGGACTCCTTTTTAGTTTCTAATATCTCTCCGTTGAGAGAACGTAGCAAACATACAAATTTTCAATTACTAAATTGATCCAGCGCTAACTAAACGATTCCGGTGCTAACTACGCTATTTCCGTGCTAATCACGCTACTTCTGTGCTAACAAGGGCGACCTCGCGAACCAATTAACGTTCGTTGCCAAGCTTCTCCCCAATGATGCTTTCTCTTTCTCTTTCACGTTACCATCACGTTCCTTTACTTTCATCGACCTATTCCCTCCTTCTTTATTCTCTATCTCTTTTTTTCCCCATTCCCCTCTTTATTCTTTTGCTCTTTTCTTTCTCACCTTTGCGCTCGTGAAGTTGGTGCGAACAATTTATCGAGCTTAATCGACTTCTCGCAGTACGAATTTTATCGAGAGTTAAGGAAGAAGATGGGTTAACCTTTCTCATTTACGAACGAGAGAAACACGATTTCGTTAGAGGGCTTTCGAAGGGCTCTCGTTATATATCTTATTGTTAGCGCCATTTTTGTAGCGTCTTAATGGTCACAGGATTTTATATTTTGCTTTTATCCTTAAAACGAACGAGAAACGAGCCGAGAGAGGGTATCGCGAGATGGTACCTGCTGGTTTCCTTTTCGAGACCGTGAAAGTAACGAGACATCTCGCGGAACTTACGGCGAGCGAGTTTGCGGAGCGAAAAACGCACGTGGGACGAGCGCCGACGTTACTTTGCAAGAGAGTTTTAATATTTTAACGCGAATGGCGTGATGCTTGAGGAAAAGAGAGAGAGAGAGAGAGAGAGAGAGTATTTTAATTAAAGAGAACGTCTCATTTAGTTACAGAGTTTCTCTACAATTTCATATCCGCGTTTAGTTTTAAACCGCGAAGGAGTTCTTCTCGTTTTTCTAGATATTACGTACATTTTGTAAAATTTGTAGATATTTGTTAAGTTTAATTATTGTTGTGCGCAATCGTTAATTCTTAATATCTCAAAATACCGACACACACTCGTTTATATGTATATATATATATGTATGTATGTATGCATATATATATACATATGTTGTGTAATATATATATTTTTTCCAAATTTATTTGCTGTTCTAGGAGCTTTGTTTGTTTCAAAACAAATTATTCAGTTTCGTACATAATACTTTTAACGCTCTCCGTGTATCCATTTTATCGTGAAAATCTCTCGAAACACATGGCTCGGATTTACCAGCGTGAAACCTCGCGTCGCATTTTCTATTAAATACACGTGGAAATCGTTGGTGGTTTCATTGTTTTGCATGGAATTCGAGTAGCTATCCGTTTGTAATTAGCAACACGGTCGATCGATCGTATTTGTTACCTCGAGCTTACGTATTTTCCGTGAAGCCACAGTTTTGATAAGTAGATGGTTTGATTTAGCCGCACTCAACTAATGCGAACCTTTTCGAAAGCATTCGTATTATAAAGTATATAACATTTGCGGTGGATCTAAAATTTCTGATAAAGCATACTGTCGTTATAATAAACGATAATAATTGCAATACCGAGAATGGTCATAATTGTGGCCAGTGGGTATGTTAATGATCGTTCCTACGTTCCACGATGTCGGTTACATCTTGCCAGCGATAATAATGTTGTACCATTTTCCACGTTATATGCAAAACTCATCTCGGCTTATAGGATCGCGAAATATACAATCGTAATTTCTTGAAATAAAAAAGAGAATTTGTTGAGCTTTAACGTATGATACATTCAAACGATTGTTCGATCGATCTTTTATAACATTCAGATATTTAATTTTTTCTACAATGAATCATACTTCAATTATTTTTATTAAAAATTTATATTCAATATGAATTTTTGTACTTACGGAAAGAAAAGAAAATGATGTCAATCGGATTAAGAACAAAAATATATTCAATTAAAGTAAATATTAATACAAACTTTCGCGTTTAAACTTTGGACTCTCGAATTCATGTTGATTAATTCCAAACGACGGTCAAAGTTCCTTTTTGAATTTGCTTATCCGGAGAATTCGAAACAGGTCGAGAGCAATCGATGGATTGGCTTACCTGTAAAAGAAAGATAAACGAGCATGTTAGTCGGTCGCATATACTCATAGCATCCTTCGAGGCAATGAAATACGAACATATCTTACTCGCTAGCCTAAATATTTGGCCAGATGTCATCTCTAGGCTTTCCCGAGGGTTAGCTTACATTGATATACGCATACCGGGTGGCCCACTTAACGTCACCGCCTAAGGGAATTCTATATCTATCTTTCTCGCTATGTCTTTGTATCTCATTTTATGACGAAGACGTTTGCGTTCGAACTATGAACCTTATGCGATGTCAACTTTGAGCCTATATAAACTTTTCTATCGATATAGGTATCAATATTTATTCAAGTTTCTGGATTTTCCGTAGATGTTATTACAGTCAAGGAAAAGTATACTAATCGAATATTAAAAACGGAATTCTCGAATATGGAATGAAACAAACAATATTTTACTTTCTCCCTTTTTTTTTTCTGTTTTTCTTTTTTATCTACCTTAACAATAAGATACCAGGAAAGCTTATTTTTCTCAGCGGAGGATAGTTATTGGCAAGGGATCTACATTTTCTTCATTTTCTTCCCCGAGCTTTCTTTTTCATCTTTTTTCTTCTTTTTCTTTTTTCTTCTTTTCTCTTTTTTTTTTTTTTTTTTTATTCTCAGTTAACAAAATACATTTCTTATTTCGAAATTAGATCTGGCAAACGGAGCCGAGCACAGCAATCACCTTAATACAGCAATTTCGTTTCAACGAACGTACATCCTTCAACGTGCCGTAACTCAAAAGTCGTGGAAGGCGAGAATCCTTCAACGTTATTACGACTATAACGCGAATTCTTCGTAATAACTCGTTAACCTATTCGGTCTCGGTAGAACGATACATTTTACTGAAGTTTCCTAAAGACTCTCACGTAGCATGTAATATCTTAACGAGCCACTTAACGTAATATCACACGTAAATAACGCATTTTCATATACTTATCCAATATATATATATATATATATATATATATATATATATACATGTACATATATACATATATGTACATATAATATATCTATGTATATATGCGATTATTTCCCTAAGTATTAAAAATATCAAAAAATGTATTGAACATTTTGATGTTAATGATGTTAAGAGGAACATATCTTTATTAATATAAAAAAAAAAAAAAAAAAAAAAAGAATGTATATCTATATCAAAAGACAAGTGCTAGGAAATTATGATTTACATATACTATATTTACTATTGTAACGATTGTTTAATATAACTTTTTCTTTCACCACTTTTCTTTAAAAAATGAAAGTATCGGCGCAATTTAGAGAGTTAAATTTCGACGAATCCAAGTATCTCTATTCGAGTCGATATTTCACGGTATATACCTTTAGCCCAAAGCTATCTTCCTTTCATGGTAAGTGTGCTCTCTTAGTAGGGTAAACTATCGTGCCACGAACACGTTGCTTTGGGATCTTCCGTTGGGATGCTTTTGAAACTTCCCTCGCTTAGATTTAGTCTACTTTGAAGTTACCAAAGTCCTGCGTTCTCGTACTTTCCTCTAGTTAAAAGAAAAACATTCAGGATGACCGGTGCATACCGAAACATCAACAAGATACCGAAAGGTAAAGATAACAAACTCTTCCTCATCGTTCAAATATAGCGAGATTGAATAGGCCAACGAGGAGACACAACAAGAGTTTCTATATTTTTCTTTTTTCTTTTTCTTTTCGAATTTTGATGCCTGAAATATGCTTGTAAATATTTCGAACGTCCCTTTTAAAATCATCTATCTATCTCTTATTCTCTTTATTTTTTATCAGTGACAGAAACATCGGCATCGGTACTCTTTCCGTCACATTCTAAAGCATCCCAAGTGTCAACGTTAAAGGTGCGAGAGTGAGAAAGAGGAATAGAGAGACAGACGCGTAACGAAAATGGATTTTCCTCGCAATATTAATGGGGGAAGCAAGAAGGCGACGGCTCGAGGGGGAGGCTCGAAGAATGGAAGAGAAAGAGCCGAAGGAGAAAGCGGAGGTGGAACGGAGAACATTTTAGCCGGACGATAAATAGTGTCGGTGCTCCCAACCTGATTTTATTTATATCGTTTATACTCCCCATTTCAGTCCGCGAATTGATATATGTCTCGCTCTTCGTCTCTTTTTTCGGGTATTCTCGCATTAAGTCTTGCCCGTTGAAACCTCATTTTTTTCGCTTTCGTCTCCGTTATCGTTTCGCCTCTGCCTCTTTTTCTGCCTCTGCCACTGCCTCCGCGCGTCTGGTGCCACTTATTTCGTGAGATTTCATTGGAGAGAAAAAAGAGAGAGAGAGAGAGAGAGAGAGACAAATATACAGACAAACAGACAGACAGACAGACAGACAGAGAGAGAGAGAGAGGGAGAGAGAGAGAGAGAGAGAGAGAGAACGAAATTGTCTCGGTTACGTCGATACTACTTCAACCGTCGCATAATTCACTTGAATTTATTATCTGTCTTATTTATCTTCCTCTCAACATTTCCTTTATCGAGAGATATGAATCTGTCTATTTCAACTTGTTGAATAAATTTTGCTACCTTAAGGAAGATAGACGTATTATGATGCGATAATGATATACGCTGAGGGTATAACTTTCTAATTTTTTCCATTTTCCATTCATGGAAAAAAAAAAGGCGGAACTTGGAAATAATAAGAGTACACTAGTTCCAATAAACTGATCGTTTATTTTCCCTCTTACGAGGTTTCTAACGAACGACTTTTGTTATTGAACGTTCGTACGTGAACGAGATGAGAGAAGGATCAATTTCGACGATGCACAAAGTCAAACGACGAGGCGATAACGAGATACCGAGCGTCAAAGGCGTTCAAAAGCATGTTACATTTACATACACCTTTTGGCTACGTTCTCTGTTCGTTCGAACATGTAACTGTTTCATTGGAATCAATGTAAAACTGATTTAAACTCATTAAGAATATGCGAAACGTTAAAACCGAAAAAAAACGTGCAAAAAATTGAAGAATAAAAAAAAAAAAGAAAAAAAAAGAAAAGAAAAAAAAAAGAAAATAAAGAAAAGCATATCTCTCTTCGTAACAAATTTATCATTCGAATACAATCGAGAATATCTGTCTATATATTTCTTGTCTTTCTCGTTGCCTATATTGATTTTCGATTACAGTTCTCTGACACTGTGACAGTTCCACGAATTAAACGAGATCGATCCTTTCAACTTACAATGTATTTTCCATGTTTTTAGATTTTCTTTTTTTTTTTGTACCTATCTATTTAACCATCCATCTAAATATCCTAACTCCTCCTACATATATAAAGTAGAAGCAAACTATTCCTTTACGATACTAAACCGAGGAGAATCGTCCTGGAAAAATATTGTCGTTCTCGTGAAACAGGGTTAATCGAATTCGATTTCGAAAACAGGATGCCTTCGATGTGCTCCTTCGTTCGGGGAAGAGAAGATCCGGGCATACGGACTAGTGCGTCGACATGAATAATTTGCGAGCCGATATCGGATCTCGTTCTTCCTTTTTTTTCCTTTTTATATCGCTTCACTCGTTTCGATAGTAAAGATCCCTTTAGATGGGAAGGAAAAGGATAACGTTTCTATGTATGTATGTATGTAATGTGTGTGAATGTGTGTGTGTATGTGTGAGAGAAATAGAGATAGAGAGAATCGATTTAAAAAAATCGAAAAGGTTAAAAGAGAAAATACACGGATATAAATGATTTTTAACGTTTCATTAAAGATTCAAAACAATGCCGTAATTCGTATTATTTTATATAACATGTGTTCCTGTCTGTATGTCATAAGGTAGAAGATGATGTCAATAGAAAAAAAAAAGAAAAAAAAAAATAAATAAATAAATAAAAAAAAAAAAAAAAAAAAAATAAATAAATAAATGAATAAATAATGAAAAGATCGATAGATTTGTATTTTATATATATTTAGAAAAATTCTTTCATTTTATCAATACAGTCATATTAGATATTCAACATTTCCAGGATACTTTATCTATTATCTATTCGCACTATAAAATCCTTGGCTCTGGATCAAAAGGAAGGGTTAGAAAGTGGCTAGATAATGTCTTATGGAAATTTTTGTGAGGAGTGTGCAGTCTTTCTCTCTCCCTCTCTCTGTGTGTGTATGTAGTGAGAGAGAAAGAGAGAGAGAGAGAGAGAGAGAGAGAGAGAGAGAGAAAAGGGTAAAGTCGTAGCTTTGAGAAAACGATCAATGTTTCTCCATAAAACACATTTTATCCTTGCTTCCTACAAGCATCGTACCAGAAGCAACATAGTTGCTGATCCTTCCAGTCTCGAAGGTAATGGATAGAAAGGGCCTTGGTCGAAATTCTCTCGCAAATCCTAAGTCAGCCTTTCCACGTATGCTCTGATCTTTTAGGTTTCTTCTCGACATTACCTTTCTCATTGGATACGTTCATTTTTATTCGGACTTTTATATGCCGCGTGAGGGTTCGATTACTTGGAAAGAAAGCTAGAAATGTAGAGCCAACGGAATCCTTTTTATTCTTTCTACGGGTTGGCAGTGTTTTATATCTAGGACCCAGTTACTATCTAGCTATATGGTATAGGCGATACATCGTTCTGGAAAAAGAAATAGAAACAAGGAAGGAGAAAAAGAGAAAAGAATACTACTACTAGATCGTAAGGGATGCGAAATCAAACAGACCACCCGAGAAACGTCGGGCGTGTACTTGTTACTCTCGCCTTGTTACTTGCTTAAGAAAACTCGAGAAGTCGAGAGGGATTGCGAACGTACGAATGTACCAACAACTCTCCACCCTCCCATCTTTTCTCTCTCTCTCTCTCTTTCTCTGTCTATCTCTCTCTCTTTCTCTATCTTTATTTCATTCCATATGTTCTTATATACCTTTTTCCTTTTTTCCATCTTCATCTACTACCTTTACTATGCACGACTTAGTGTTAGCGCTTATGTGTGTGTGCGCGTACAATGTTACCGATATCTATGTACACGTTTATAGAAGTCACTGGAAACACGAATAATGCTCTGCGGCATTGTAATACCAACGAAGGTAGAAGCAACGAACCAATAGATCTTTGGATATGTTTTCTCTACGTTTTTTTTTTTTTTTCACTATCCTTCTTCTACATATATTTCCGTAAATTCTTTGGAGTTCATCATTGTTGCGTGCTCTGTTCGTATTATCGCTTACGCGAAGAATATAATATATATCTCTGAGAGTGTTAACGTCGTTATAGCTATTAACACGGGAAATCGTATGCCAGCAGAGATTTATAGTCTCACGTAAAGGGAGAAAAAAAAGTTCTTAATTACTAAAAACGAAACGAATGACTTTATATTTACCGTCTTTTATGATCGGCTTAGATCTTTCTTCATGACAGAAACTTTATTTCTTCACTTTATTCCATTCAAATAGTAACGACCTTTTTCAAGTCAGTTTTTATCATGTATATGGATAAAGAACGTGTAAAAGAAAGATATAAAAGATTTCGATAGAGACTAAAAGATATACCTTCTCTTCGTATCGTCATTTATCGATTTACGCCCCGTTTTCCTATGTATTCTATTGGTTTATAGACATGAGTGTTAGTCGCATCTTTTCTTTATCGATCTTTTTCTCTTCGATCAGATACGTGACTTGAAGAGAAAGCACAAAAGACAGAGAGAAAGAGAGAGCGAGAGAGAGAGACAGAATGGAAAGGGGAGAGGGGAGATGGGGAGAAGACGAAAACGGTATGCGAAGCTTCTTTTGTCTACTAAGCGACGTAGCCTCTATGATAGCTCGGTAAAGAAGATGGAAGGGAAGTACAAAGGACTTCTGGTTAAAATCATCTCGAGGGCGACGAGTGTCGGACCTCTGGGGGAATCTCTCGACGAAGGACTCGACGTGGTCCTCGAGTGGACTGACTCGTCGTCGTCTTCGTCGTGTTGACGAAAGATAGATAGATAGAGAGAGAAAGAGAGAGAGAGAGAGATGGTTGAGTGGTCAACGAAGGAGTACGACGAAAAGCAATCCTTGCACGCAGGATACTTAATTACGCGGAAAAGGTCCATTTCTTTTTTTTCCTATTTCTTTTTCATCGATATTCACTTTTACGTTGTAAAAATTTCTCTTTGAACTCGTCCAAAACCTTCCGTGCATCCATTAATATCTAATATGTAATAAGGAACAATTGGTTCTTTAAATCATTATTAAATAAATTCAATATTATCATGATATGAAACATAATCAATAACTGTGAATGAAATCGATGTATGTAAAAAAAAAAGATGAATTTTACGTAAACAATGAGAGAAGGGTTGAATTAAGGATCATGTCAAGAATTAAAAATGGATTAAATCCTTTTCTTATACTTTCTTTTTCCTTTATGTTTCTTTTTTCTTTTTCTCTTTTTTTCTCTTTACTTTTTACTTTTTGAAATTAATGTCCGAGTTCTGGGCAATTTCTTGTATGAAAGATTCATATTCACGAAAGAGAAAACTTATAGATATCACGGTAAATTTCGAAAGAGATACCCTCGTGTAAGAAAAGAAAAGAAAACTCAAAGATCAAAAGAGAAGAGATAGAAGAGGAGAGAGAGAGAGAGAGAGAGAGAAAAACGAGTTACAAGGCGGTAGAAAGTTTCCCTTATGAACGAAGCGGAGTCGATTGGGCGCAACGAGACGAAGAGGACGGCTCGGTGCGCTGCGACGGAAAATCGAATTTTCGACTCGAGCGCCGAACGGAAAAATTTAAAAGCGGACTTTGTAATTTGCCATTCGGTTTGACTTTGGATCGGCGAAGAGTCGCGTCGCATCGTCGTTCTCGAACCCTTTCTCTTGCACGCTCGGTAACCCGTCCTCCTTTCGGCCACTATGCTCGTTGAGATATTCCACGCGATTTTCTTCGGTCGATTCATCTCTCGTAAAAAATGAAGTGTAAACAAGAGCTTAAGGTATTAAACGAAAGACCAAATCTAAAACATCATCAACAATAATGATAATGACGACTGTAATATCTAATAAATATCAATAACAACGATAACAACAGCAACAACAACAACAACAACAACAATAATAATAATAATAATAATAATAATAATAATAATAATAATAATAATAATAATAATAATAATAATAATAATAATAATAATAATAATAATAATAATAATAACAATAGTATTAAAAAAGAAAAAAAAAAGATTAGAAAGAGAGAGAGAGAGAGAGAGAGAGAGAGAGAAAATACCATTTTTGTAAAATAAGATATATAAAATGAATGGAAAGAGGGTGTTAGATGCGAAATAACGCGAGTTGCATTTCGACCATCGTTTATAAACGTGCCTAATTGAAGAGGCGAGAACGTAAAGGGACGCATGACGAACGCAAACACTTTCTCCCTCGTTGACACGCATCAAATGATAATTAATAACCTCCCGACCCGTTAGTGTGGATGGTAAATAAACGGCAATGTTGATGGTGGTGGCAGATTGCGTTTTGTATCACAACCGAAAGCCGATATTTTATTAGAATTACAACCGGATAGTAATGGACTTCTATAACGAATGAAAATGTCGTAGATATGTCGGGAAATGGGGGCGAACTATTTCAAATTATTTAAACGATCGTAGTTAACCCTCGAAATATTGTCGATATCATATACAATGTTTTTCTTTCAATTCTCCAATTGATTTTTCTTTTTTCTTTTTTTAGAACATGAGATTTAAGAGAGGGGTGGGGGGGGGAGGAGGAGGGTGGGGGGAAGAAAAACAAAGAAAGAAATAAAAAGATATTTTGACAGCGCTTCGAAAGAAGGAAAGAAAGAAGTGAAAAAAAAAGAAGGAAGGAAAGAAAAAAAAAAAGGAAAAGGACATTTTAGGGACTTCCAAAAGTGTTCTAACCGATCAAACAAGATTATTTCCACTTAGTCCCTTTCCTTCGTCCTTTTCCTCATCTTCGTACTTGGTGTTAGAGAGCAGTAAGAGCCACGCGACCAAGGTACGCGATAAAGAGAAGGAGAACGTAAAAGGATCTCTTGCTCGTGGAAGTGGTTGCTTTGACATAGCCGATAGGAGAGAAGATCGTGATAAAAGAGATCGTGGATGGTAGAATGAGAAAGAGCGAGTGAGCGAGTGAACGAACGAACGAGATAGAAAGAGAAAGAGATAATACGATGCGTCTTTTCGCATAGCGAACTTTCATCATTGCCGTTCGTTCGTGCTCTTGACCTTCCAACGGGCTTTCTCTTCTTCGAATGCACGGACTCCGCCTCTTGGAGAGGCCAGCATCATCGGTTCTCGTCCTTTCCTTCTTCCCTCCCCCCCCCCTTTCCACCACTTCTTCTTTCCTTACCTCTTCGTACTCTGAGGCTTTTTTGTCGCGCGTTCTCGCTCGCGCGCCACGTTTTCTTTCCTTTCTCTCTCTCTCTCTCTCTCTCTCTCTCCCTCCCTCTCTCTCACTCTATCTCTTTTTCTCCCTCTATCTCTTTTCATTCTGGACTATCTATCTTCGTTTCTCCTTCTCGTCTCCTCTTTCTTCCTTAAGGCGGTTAATCAAACCGGTAGATCTACCTCGTCGTCGGTACGACTTGCGCACGTACACACGACGATCGTCCGAGTTCGGTACATTCTCCGTTCACCAGGTTAACGTTCCGCGAGCTAGCTAAATTAACCTGACTCAATGCTAAATACCATGTAAATTAGATTCGATATTGGCATGTCCATTTTCATGAACATAATTTATTATGGGTATATACATATATATATAGGTATATATATAGTATATAAGAATGAATATTAATACTGTTCACAATTAATAATGAATTAAATTTGTAAAGGATTTGGATTTAAAACAAAAGAAAAAAAGAACAGAAAGAAAAGAAAAAGAAAGTATTAAAATAATAATCTTATATTTTATCACATAAATAGGTATGCAATTTAACAGAATTACAGTGAAAATCGATAGCTATCGAGCTATAGAAATTAATCGGATTGAAAATGAATTTCTCGAAATAATCAGTCATACTTTTAATAGCTTTATGAAAACGTAAAGTATTATTGAGATAATCTCAAAAAGAAGAGGATGTTGGAGGAATGGGGGGAATAGGGAGAAGGAGAAAAAAGGAGAAAAAAAACGTAACTGCAACGCTTCGAGACGATGACATCAAAGGGATAAACGGAGCTGGGCTGGAGATTAGAATATCGGATTACTCGTCGATGTGCGTTCGAACGGCTTACATCGTCGAAATTTACGCTCGGCATATGCTTTCTCAAAGGATCGTTTTCCTGAGATGTATATTTAACATCCGAACGAATTTTATACCAGCAAGAAAGGGGCATTCATCGTGTCAAACACACGTACGTATCTAACAAATTTTTGTATATATTAATTTTGTATACGGATTTTATTTTGAAAGAAGAGAGTCCTTAGAAATTAATTGATAATTTCAATTGAATATTTTTTTTCTCGAATAGGAAATTTATCAAAGTATTCAATCGCGTGTAAGCTAAAGATCGTTAGTTGAAATTCGTATTTCTTTTCTCGCGAATAAATGTATTCGAAGGTATAGCCATTGAAACACGGAAAAAAGACAAAGTGTTAGGGCAAGATAGGAAGGAAGAAAGTAGAGAGTAAGGTTCTTGAAAAAATCGTCTTATTGACTGAGAATTAAAAAACGAAACGATATTTTTTTTTTCTGACCGCGTTAGTCACGTTCTGTTTCTCTTGCAACCCTCCTACTACCTTCTTTCTCTCTTTCCCAGTCCCTCTTCAATGCTTTCCTTTCACTATTTCTTTCTCATTTATTTCCTTTCACCCTCTTTCAGTTACATAGAGAAAAATACGACGACGAATTTCTTCATTCGAATCGCTTCTTTCTTTTTTTTTTCCTCGAAACAAAAGAAAAAGAAAAGAAAAAGAAAAAGAAAAACAATTCGCATTAGCAATAAAATTTCATCAGAGGATTTCGTATTTCGAGAAGACCTCGTTTGTGATTCCTTGGAAATCTCTTCGAAGACAAGAAAATGATAGCAAATAAGGAATTTTTTGGAAGCAACGAGCCGAGACTCTGAAAACGGTATAACTACTCTCTTTCTCTCTCTCTCTCTCTCTTTTCCTTTCGAATCGTATTACGCGAATTTGAGAGAGAGAGAGAGAGAGAGAGAGAGAGAGAGAGAGAGAGAGAGAAATAGAAGGAGGGTAAGAAGAACTGGGGAAGAACGGAAGAGAGGCCGCAGAAACCGGCCAACCGGCAAGAACGCGAGACGATCGCCATTAGCGCCTCCGTGGCCGTGCTTACAATGGAGAGAAGAAACGTGCGAACGTGCGACGGCAGCCATCGTGCCGAAGGGCGCGCACGCGAGAATGCGTAAAACGCATCAGTCCTCGTCAAGGAGGGATTCTTTCTAGGACGTGCGACAAGACCAGGATCCAAATCAAGGATTTTTCTTGAGAGGAATCTCATTTTTATTTCTTCATTTTTCATTATTAATCCATTAATCAGTTTATTGTTAAACAATGTTTTTCTTTTTTATAAAATTGCTCATACGATTTCATCATTTAATTATTTACTATCTCTCACTCTCTCTCTTTCTCTCTCTCTCTCTCTCTCTCTCTCTCTCTCTCTTTTTTTCTTTTTTTTTTCCTTTACTAATGATTCTTTCAATCAAGCTTTCCTTCGAAATTCTTTTTTTTTTTTTTCATCATTTTTATGAATACTCTTCTTTTGTCGTCGTATTAGTACTCTCATTGGCTTGTGGGAAAGATGAAAGAGTATTAATCAGCGAGTGGCTTCGATCGGGTGCAATTTCGTGATAACAGAGATAAAAATTTCGACGCGGGGCTTATAAAATTTTCCAGAAAATTTAGTCCGGTACCGTCAGTGCTGGCTTTGCGTTTACAGAACTTTTATCCGGAGCGATGGGAAAGTTTTGAAAAGCCGTGAATGTGAAAAGCTAGCTAGAGTGAGAGGCCGAAAGCGACGGTTCGGCCGATTCTCATTCCCCGTGCTTTTCGTTTAATGTCGAACTGCAAAAGGTTAAGGGAATAAATAAACGAGGTGCGCAAGGTGTCGCGTTCTACTTCAGAGAGAACATCTCTCGAATATATTGATAAAAGTTTCGATAAAATTAAACAAATTAATTTTGTTTGGAATTTAGGACATACTATGAACTAATCGATAACTAATCTAATGGATTAAACTTGATATACGTCTTTCATTATTAAATGTAAATTATAAATTATTCAGATGGGGAAAAAATATTCTTAATTATCAACAACACATACTTACATACGTTATTACGAAATTTTCTTCATTCGAATTCTAATTATGTATATAACACGTCAATCGATGTGTCACAATTTTCAATCTACGATTTTAACGGAGATAATTGAGTTAAAGAACGTTAGGCAATTATATAGGAAATTTCTTCGGTTTTTCGTACGCCAAACATAAGTCTCGTACATTACCACCTGGTGCGACGGCTGTTCAATCTAATTAAGAGGCATGCCCGTGCGCGACTCGGTATGAATTACAATGAAAAGCAAGACGTTTCATCGTTGGTTTTATTGGCCGACAGACCGGTAGCTTTACCAAGGTGGGATGTTGGTTGGCCACAGGTAACCGAAGTAGCGACTCGATGTTGACGCGATATTTTTCAAACGGGCTTCTCTACTAGAGAACCAACTACTACTACTGCCATCGATAGCTCTCTTCCCTTCCGCGTAGAAAGTTGAGATATGGCCTTAGATTACGTTGTCTACTTCGACTAGCTTCCCTATCGTTAATGTTACAATGCGTTAGTACATCCTGTTAAAAAATCATTATATTATAAACACGTATAAACATTTTCACTCTAACGTGTAACTTTTTAACCTACTTTTTATCTTTTTTACAAGGAAGAAATAAAGATGATAAGATGTTGGAAAAGTAATCAAAATTCCAATTATATATATTCTTTATTGTCATTTTATTAATGAATATTAATAAAATATTATATATTATTATTGGATGAAAATAATCATATATGTAGATAATAAGATTTTAACATTTCAAAAATACTTTTCGATCGAATGAGTAAACCTGGAATAAGATTGTACCAATTCGCTAGGGAAAAGTTATTTTTATTAATGACGACACGTATCCTCGGACTTGATAGTTCACCGATCGTAAACCTCGAGCGGCACTATCTTGCAAGTAAACTGCCGATACTTTACTGTAAATTCCTGCTAAATTGTTCCCCATCCATACACCTCCGTATTCGCGCGTCCAAAAAAAAAAAAAAAAAAAAGAAAAGTTTATGGCTTTTGAAAAGACGAAGATAACTTTAATACGCAAGCTAGATATTTTCTTTTTTTTTTTTTTTTTTTAAGGATCTCTCGCTAAAAATATCGTCGAACGATATATCGCAAAAAACTTATAAGATCGACGCTTCTTTAGATATAAAAAAGAAAAAAGAAAAAAAAAAAGAAAAGAAAAGAAAAGAAAAGAAAAAGAAAAAAACGAATATGACGATGACCTTGCTTATTTATCAAAATTTATTTTCTCACACATTTCCTATGTAACATTAATAAAGTAATTTATATTTTATATCGTAAACCATGAAAGATTAGACGAGTCTTTTCTTACTTATACATTAATGTCACTTATTCATAAAATATATACGCGTACTACGTATTTACATAAAGATAAAATATATGTATATATGCATATAATAGGCAAAAAAATAATTGAAGGGATGTATTAAAAAGAGTCGATCAATAATAAATTCAGAGGATAGGTTTCGTCCTTGTGATGGTAGGGTGGATCGCTTGGTAGCCGTTAGTTCTCTTTACACTCATAGAGTTGAGTGAATTCTCGAGCAGGAAGGAAGGAGAGGGATACGTTGTTGGATAGGTAGAAGGAGAACCGAGGTCCGAGAGGGGTATCGAGACGGGTACCGAACAGGGCACAACGTCGTTGAGGCTGCATCGCTGGAGGAATGTGAGGAGGCCATCTTGGTGTGGGGGACTGCCCTCTTCCTCCCTCCACATCTCTTTCTCTCTCTTTCTCTTTCGTTCACGTTCTGACCACTATCCCTCGCTTTGGAAAGTGAGGCTTGAGAGAGGAGTGCTTCGGCGTCCTGCGTTCACCAGCCCTCTTCCCCCAGATTCTCTCTTTCTCTCTCTCTCTCTCTCTCTCTCTCTCTCTCTCTCTCTTTTTCTCTGTCTTCCTCTTTTTCGTCTTCTCTTGTTCGTGTTTCGAGGACAAGCACGAAGAGAAGAGGAGCCACGCGGTACATTCTCTCGCACGTAACGCACCTGCACCGATTGGTCCTTCGCACGCGAGCATCGATGTCACAATAATTATTAATACATAAATCATCGAAGGAAAGACGGATAACGCGTAACGTGCCGCAACCACTCTCTCAGCTACTTTATATTCCCCTTCGACTTTGTCCATATTCGTTAAGAGACCATTAACGAGTCGCTCGAGAGACAGGAAAGAAGAGCGAAATGGATTTTTCGGTCTGTTCAACCGAACAAGTCATTTGTTTCTCTTCAGTTGACATCGTTATTTTCGAGTATTTTTCTTTTTTCTTTTGTATTTTTTTTGTTTTCTTCCTTTTTTTTTTTTCGATGTTCTTTTTCCTCATTGTCAAATAATTCGCCTCTATATGGTAAATGGTGTTTCAACTATTGCCGATTAAACATGTTACTGTTTTGAGATTTTTGATATCGATCTCTTGAATAATAGAAAAAAAAAACAAAAAAAAAAACAAAACAAAAAAAAAAGAAAAAAACAGAAAAGAGAAAAAAGTAAGCTCAAAGATTTCGTCGAAATTTAATCCATCGTAATATCTATAAATTGTTCATCTTTCGATGAGATCTCTGTGCTTTATGTTTTACGTGGCATAATCGGCGAAGGCAGAAACGATACGAAGCGCATGTTTTTTTCGTGGTTCAGATGTCGTTCGGCATGGCACTAAAAGCGACCGTTCGATGGTCGCACGATGCACTCTCATTCTCGTATATAGCCTACAAAATGTACATCCGAAGTATCGTGCCGCGCACGACGAAACCCGTTCTACCGGCTCGCACGTTATAGTCGGTGTATCGCGCGCGCGCGCGCGCGAGACCTGACTAAAAGTCTCTTTGGTAACTTCGTCGATCTGTCTGGAACAGACTCTTTAGCCTTTTCAATCATTTTCCCCCCTCCCTCACCATCACCCCTTTGCCATCAATTTCGTGAAACTTTTAGAGCCAATGATCGCCGACACTTTATGAAAGAGATTTTATATCATATTTATCTTTCGATTATATCCATAGTTTCTATCAAATTTCCTTTGAACATTTTCCCTTTATTCTTATTCTATTAGAAGATATGATAATCTCCCTTAAAGGATGTATTCACGTATTTAGCTTATCGTGCTAAATTATATGCGGTAAATTAGCTTTGATTGTAATGTAACTTAGAATCCACATTTAAGCTTTCGTATAACCAATATCATCGTTTAAGTGGATCGATAAAAGCCGCGAAAGCATTATCATCAGAATCTCTCGGATTCGACTACAAACGCGTGTACGCTCGAAGACTGGACCCGTGTTCGGACTATCGAAGGATTACGTATCCTGATACGGGCTTCTGGTCTGATATCCAGCGTGACGGCTTCTATTGAATATTCGAGGGTACGCAAGCCACAAGGATTCCCCACGTGGAAACAGGCAAGGCGACCCCTTGTCGTAGGCAGGTCTGTTTTAAACGTTCGAAGGGTGACTAGTGCCTCTCTCTCTCTCTCTCTCTCTCTCACACGCTCTCATACACTTTCATACGAGGGAGAAACAAGTATTTCAGGGTGAAGCTAGTCGAGCCGTTTCGTAGGATTATCGTTTATCGGCATACTCCTCTTCCTCCCTCATCTATACTTTTACTCCTCGTTCTATCTCTCTTACTCACTCTTTACCCTTGTCTATGCTCTTCTCTTGCACGCGCCTATATACATGTATAAGTTCTACGTGGTTAAGCACACGTGCTCGTCGATATCCGAAGCACCCTCGCTCGTTCCTACAACGACGTGTGCGTCGGGGCAAACAGTCTAACGCGAAATTGCTTCTTGAAAATATCGAATGGTTCTTGAGAAAGGTTTCGAGCCTTTGTTGGAAGCGATCGTCCGTGCGTGCTATCGGTAGGTATTCTTATTAAAGGGAGCATATCGCAAGCCCACCGATTCTTGTTTCTCGAACGATCAGAAAAAAAGGCCTCATCTTATAGGAGTGTCTCGTATCTATACACGCATGTAAAGAAAAGAAGGGATTGGCGATAACGTAGATTTCCTGCATGATCAATAGAATTTTCGAAGGAGAATATGCTCTATCGCATTTTTCGGTTACGTTATAAGAAATATTATACATTTTACGATGGTTACATATATCGATTATATGGATAAGCGTAAATACAACGAGAAAAAGAAAAGTTGATTGTGAGATAAAGAAAGGATGCCGTTAAACAATGGCAAAGCAAAAAACATGATCAGTTTTTTACTTTTATTTAATTTATTTTTAATCGATTGTTTCTATTGTTATATCTCGAATAATGTTCATCCTTGATCAGGCATTCTCAAGATTAAGATTTACATAGGAAATATTTTTATAGATAGGCGTAATTCGGTGATATGCTTTCCTCTTAGATCTTCAAATCGTCCTGTCATTTATCGGATTCAAAATCGCGATCAATCTTCGTAGATACCGTCAAGCGAGAACGCACGTAGTCATCTTGATAAACTCTCGAAAGTTTTACAGTATACATGTCTCGTGTGACTCCGACGATGATTATCTCTTTCTTTTGTATTCGGGGTAAGGATAGTGTCCCGCGGAATATGATATCTTCGATACGACCGAGAGAACGGAAAAGATAAAGATCCTGTATTTTATAGTTTTACGTGGTTCGTTATTCCGTTTGTAGACGAGATAGCTGGTACGGTAGAAAACGGAAAGAGAAAAAAAGAATGAAAAAAAAAAAAAAAAAAAAATAAAAATAAAAAAGAAATAAAAAAAAAAAAAAAATAAACAAGAACCTTGTATAATTAAAATGACGTCGTCGAAAAATCAACGAATGGAAAAAAAAATGTACGATGTCGTCGTTAATAAACGACGTCGTTTCTTGTCTTAGATGTTTTTTCTTTTTTTCTTTCTTTTCCATCCGATTATAAGATGATTCTTGTTGATGGAAAATCTTGAAATATAAAGGGACAGAGAAAAATAGAGAGAGAGAGAGAGAGAGAGAGAGAGAGAGAGAGAGAGAGAGAGAGAAAAGAGGGACGTGGAGAAATGGAAAAATAAAAATAGGAAACATAGAGGGAAGAAAACAAAGGGCACAACCTTTCTGTAAGGGTAAAGCCGGTTAAGGATTCGAGATACGATATTTTTTGCACGTGCAAAGGGCCTAAGCACAACTTCGATCTCAAAAAGGTAGAGGAAAAGCTGAGGTCTAGCGAATAAGGAGTAGTTGGTGGGACGATGTTGAGACAATGGGAGAACCGCATCGAATGGAAAGGACCTCTTATGTTCTTCCACAATCGATGTTTAATCGGGTTTAGCCAACGATACGAAAATTTTTCCCTTCAAGCGCGAATCCAAGAAACGAAGGAAAATCTTTATTTCCCTTTTGGTGAGAAAAGGGTTGACGATATCTCGTTAATTACGAAGTCTCAGTCCTTTCTTTCTTTCTTTTTCTCTCTCTCTCTCTCTCTCTCTCTCTCTCTCTCTCTCTCTAACCCTTCTTCGACGGCCGATTTCAAGCGAGATCAAGAAAAGCCATAGAACGAAGAGAATTAAGTGATCCGAGAGAAGTTTTACGGGCCGTTTGAGATTCCATCGAGAAATCTCGAGACGCCTTTCGTTTGGTTTCGTATCCCTTTTGTTTTTAGCGAGGGTGAGAAATTCGAGGTAAGAAAAGGGCGTGGAGGTACAAAGAATGATAAAGCCTTCCCTTTACTCTTTTGTCGGTTTCTCTGGTTCGGTTAAGGTACCATAAGAGCTTGGTTAAAAATATTGCAAATAGAAGTGAGATGAATAAATGAAGGTAAAAAATGAAAGAATGAAACCGAAGAAGGAAAGTAGGATCCATTTAATCAAGAATAAAAAAAAAAAAAAAAAAAAAAAAAAAAAAAAAAAAAAAGAGAGAGAGAAATAATTTCAATTTTATATGACACTATTATAAGATTGATTTTCATGTTCTACTCTTCTTTAGATTTTCTTTTTCTTTCTCTTTCTTTCTTTCTTCTTTTTTTTTTTCTTCTTCAAAGAAATAAACTAGACCTTCGTTGTTTTGCTCTCGTCTTGTATTCGATTCAACATTGATCGAAGAAGACGCAAGATAGATTGAAAGGTGGGACGAAGGGCAGACGGGCATACGGTCGGCCATCCAGAAGGCATCTCGGTAACGTAGAAGTCCGGGCATACGCGAGATCGTCCGGCAGATGGAACCCAGTCTGTAATCTTACTCTCCGAACCAGACACGTTGCACTAGCAACACGGTGCAACAAAAGGGATCGGGTAATCCACATCTTTCTTGTTATAAGAAAAATCCATTTTTATCCATTATCGATGATTACCGATGACTACCGATGACTACCGATGAACACGTCAAGCGTAGAAAAACCAAAACAACAACAACAACAGCAACGGCAACAATAACAATAACAATGATAATAATCCAAAGTGTGTCGAAAATCAATGTCAAAATAGATTTTATTTATCGGGAGTTCTTATAATATGATTGTCCAGAAAGGAAGATAAAACTTGACGTCAAGGACATCGTTAAATCGATCAAATAGATCGATATTAAGAGAACCGCGTACATACGTACATATGTAGGTGTACATGTACGTGCGAGTAAAGACCAAGTTGATTTCCTCGAAGCGGTCAACGAGCCTTACGACAGTGAAATGCCAAGCATGGAGAGTCGAAAGAGAATCGAGTAGACTTGCCTCGAATAGTATATACAGCGTACTTTAAAGAGAGAGATAGAGAGAGAGAGAGAGAGAGAGAATGTAGAGAAATCCTGCAGTAGCACGAAACAACAGGGTAGATGCGTAGGGAGAGCAAAGTGATCCGTGCAAAGGAAGAAGGTGAGAGAGCGAAGAACGAACAAATAGAGAGACGAAAGGAGATCGACGTGAAGAGAGACAGGGAGAAAGATAGAGAGAGATAGATAGACAGATAGAAAGAGAGAGAGAGAGAGAGAGAGAGAGAGAGAGAGAGAGAGAGAGAGAAAGAGAGTTTGGTTTAGGCGATGGCCTGTAGTAACCTCGACGGTCGAGCATAGTCCGATCGAGCAAGGTTCGGGAGGAGGAAAGAGGACAAGGAGCTTATACTCGAGGAACCGGTTCTCTCCTCTCTGCAACCACCGCCTGTACTTGCTTTGGATGCTGTGCCTCTTGGCTATCCTCCCCCCTCTACGCTTCTCTCTCTCTCTCTCTCTCTCTCTCTCTCTCTCTCTCTCTCTCTAACTCAAAGACACGAGGAAAGGACTCCGAGGGCACGCGAAGATTCTCGAGCGTATCTTCGGAAACCAGGACTGCCGTCTCGATTCCGTCGATTTAGATCCTTCCATGATCATCCAGTTGTCCTTCATTTTCCTTCACCAAACTTTTCTCTACTCAACTCTGTTCTTTTTTTACACAAAAAAAAAAAGATGAAAAAGTAGAAGAAAAGAGACAAAGAGAGAGAGTGTGTGTGTGTGTGTGTGTGTATCAGAAGTCGATACCATATGTGGTATATACTCGAACTGTACCTCCTTATGAAAACCATGACGATGCGCGGCCGACAACTAGTAAACCTGTTTCTAGCGTTTCGAATTCTTTTTTTCTTTCTTTCTTTCTTTCTTTTCTTCTTTTTAATTTTATTCCTGGTTAACGTCGTAACGTTGCAAGCGTTTAAAGGGTTAAGGTCGTTCTTGGTAACGACCATGACAAAGATCGAATCTGTGTTCTGACCAATAGTAATAGTAGAAGTAGTAGTAGTAGTAGTTGTAGTAGTAGTAATAGTAGTAGTAGTAGAAGTAGTAGTAGTAGTAATAGTAGTAGTAGTAATAGTAGTAGTAGTAGAAGTAGTAGTAGTAGTAATAGTAGTAGTAGTAATAGTAGACTAAGATATTCTTAATGTTCTTTTGATGCTTCATTGAAACACCGAGCTCGATTTTCTATTTAAATGATATGATTTCTATTTACATAAAAAGACGAGTCCACGAAAGGAATGAATCGAGAATGGAATGTCCGTTGATTAAACTTAAGACTCTTAGAAATATGGTTTAATTATAGGCTGACGATGAGTCTGTAATATAACGCGTCGTCGCCATTTTAACTTTGAAGAAACGGATGCGATAAAGCTTATAAAACGTAGGCGTCGTCTCGTCTTGAATATTATCATTTATCAAGTAGAAAATGTTGACGATTTAATGGGGCATACGATAAGATAGATATCCCGTGCCGTAGCGTACCGAATTCAACTCATAATTATTAGGACAATTTTTCAAAAAATCATTGCGTACAGGTTGTATCGTCGATGGGGTGGATGGGTTAACTGCAAAAGAGGGTGTAAAAGGGCAGGAAGTAAAAAAGGAAGGGAGAAGGGGAAAGATCGTTTCGAGACGTCGACCACTATCGGATAACTATGGGCGTCATAAATTCAGTCGCGTATCCGGGCATTCCTCGCGTTTCGTCCCCATTCTCCGTATAATTAACGCCGGATGAGTCGGCTCGCACGAGTGGCAGGGTGAGAGGTGAAAATCCATCAGCGTGGAACGTCATGCGGGAAGGCCGGAGTGAAATTAACCCGCTATACGTTCGCTCCGAGAGCTTTTTTATCGAACATACACACACATTCTCTCTCTTTCTCTCTCTCTTTCTCTTTCTCTCTTTCTCTCTCTCTCTCTCTCTTTCTCTCTCTCTCTCTTTTTTCCTCTTCCTCTTCCTCTCTTGTCGTCGTAGATGAAGAAAAAGAATGGCTGGGACGAGTTCAAGAGAACGAGCTTCGGAACGAAACGGCACGGGAAACGACCGAGAAAGAATAGATTCGTGATCATCTCGAGGGAGAAAGAGGAAGAGATGAAATGATGTCTTTATTTAGCGTCTTGCTATTTCACTACCAATAGTATTGAGATAAGAATGAAATTAAAAAGGGAAACGAAAAAAAAAATGTAAAATATAGAATAAATAAAGTTGAATTCGAAATATGAATGAAGGAGATATAAATTAATGTTAAAATGTAAAATAGAAAATGGAAGAAAGAAATAGATATAGGTAGATAGATATAGATAGGTAGATAGATAGAGAGAGAGAGAGAGAGAGAGAGAGAGAGAGAAAATGAGAGAGATGGTGAAGAAGATGGCTCGTGCTATAGCACGGTAAGGAAAAGAATGAGAAGGTAGAAGGTAGTATGAGGATAAGGTCAGAGAAATGCGAGAGGTAAAGAGGAGAAAAGAGGGAAGAGGAGAAAGAGTAGCGCGTACCAATGGCGAGTTTAACATAAGCGCTCTTTCCTATAGTTCGGGCTCATTAGGAGTGCACGCAGATTACCAAGAAGACGACCTCGAGACGGTAGACTCTCTTTCTCCTTTCTATCCTTTTTGGTCGTCTTGGTTTTATAAACGTATCTTCCTTCCTCGTAGCAGTCGCTGCCGATGTTGTTACTGCTGCCGTAAGAGCAACAAGAGTATTCAGCGTGTGTCCCGTAAGCTAATTAAGACGACAAAAGTCCACGTTAATCTGAGAAACTTTTGGCTCGATAGGTAGAATTAGAGGCTCGTAAGAAGGTATTAAAGAGGTAAAGATCGAGGATTACCTTATATATTAGATATATTCTAAGCTATTACTATTGTTATTGTGATTTAGTGTTATTGGTATTATTATTGTTAGAAGTCCAAATATTCCGATTTCGACAAAAAAAAAAAAAAATTAAAAAAGATTAGTTCGAGGGGAGATTATTCGACAGGAGGATAGAATTCATCGATTCGGTTGGTGTCTGTGAAACCAAGAGAAGTAGTAAGTGGATGACAAAACGCTATGGCAACGTAAGTTACATTCAAGAGGCGTGTTTCAAAGCTTTGGGAAGTGTCACGTCCTCGAGAACGTGCGCTCCTTTGAGGACAAACTTTGGTCGACTCGTGATGGGAGACTCGCAACTATGTTCGTTGTCCGAAGCGCCCTAAGACGTGCAACTACGTTTATCCAACTACTCCAGCGTATTCTCGAGAAGCCATCCTCTGAGATTATCGGGGCACGTAGAACGCACCTGCTAGTCGTAGGCGAACGTTAGAATTGATTGGTCCGAAGACTCGATCATCGCACATTGACACGTTCCATACTCAATTTTTAACTTGGAATCAAACATGTCAGGAGATTGAACGTTCTAGAATTTTTTTTTCTTTTCTCTCTCTCTCTCTCTCTCTCTCTTTTTATTTATTTTTTTTTTTTTTAGATCAAGATTGGCAAGATCGAACCAATGATTTTATTTATTAAGTGAAATACTGATCTTAAACTTGATTGAATTTTCCATCGCTCTTTCTAAATATTTATAAAGAGAATAATACTTCCACGTTATTTTTCATAGAATTAACAAACGAATAATAAACTGTAATCCTAGTTTTATTCTTATTGTTAGGTAATCTAAAACGGAAGGTATGGCTTAAACCGATAAGGGTCTTACGACGAGTTTCAGAACGACCGACAGCACAAGGGACGAAATATCGTGGAAAGAAGGGAGAAGGGTAAGGACAGATGAAAGATGAAAAGCTATGAGCACGCGTGTGTATAAAAGAGATGCTACTTAATGACGAGGGAGAGAACCCTTCGATAATAAAAAAATGAGATTCGGTGACCGTTCTTGAAGAACTCTCGTGAGTGTGCACGAGGATAAGCGTGAATAAGTTTGAACCAGTATGTTTTCTTTTCGTTAGCAAGTGTAATATTTTTTTTCATTGACATTTCCTCCTTTCGTAAATTATTTTATTAAATCTATTATCATCTTCGAGCGTAGATACTTGTAAAGTATCTCGATTGGAAAAATTAACATTAGACCGATATTACGTCAATTCATTGTATTAATTCGATTTAATTGTTTCTTTTTTTCTTCTTCTTTTTCTTTTTAATAATTTAAAACATTTATTTTTTAGTCCCATAAAAATTTGCTTTCTCATTCTCAAGGGTTTCCACCGATTCCCAAGGAGAATTCGAATCTCGTGCGATATATAACACGTCGTGAATCTTGCCAGGCGCTTTTCGGTACGTCGTCGTCCCGCCGGCTTTAACGCCTCACCGTTAGTTTTAATACACTAATCACGCTGTAACGTATTTCCCGTAGCCGGCGAAATTCGCCCCGGGGTGAAATTTCACGTCGGGGAGTAATTTCCCCGTGCGCCGATATTTTACGCGCGTGCCTCGGCCCAAGATTGGCTCGATTCCTCTTCTCTCTTTCTCCCCCTCTCTTTCTCTCTCTCTCTCTCTCTCTCTCTCTCTCTCTCTCTCTGCTTTTCTCCTCTTTCTTCTCAACTTCTTTTCCTTCTTTTTATTCCTCTTTTTCATCAGTATCTCTCGCAAGTTTCTTCTCTTCTCATCATCTTTCTTTCTCTTTTTCAGCACTTTTCTCTCCTTATTCGTTTTCCTTTTTGGATAGGGGCGAACGTCTTTATGGTCTTACTGTCTTAAGTAGCCGTAAAAGAGACGCTCGCCGATGGAATTCGTAAGAACGGACCTTCTCGTTTTCTCTATCTTTCTCTCTCTCTCTCTCTCTCTCTCTCGTTTTCTCTCTTATTCTTTTCTGCTCCCGTCACCATCGGTCCACATTCTCCTTCCAGCTTGAAAACGTCAGAGCGGCCACGGAATCTCAAAGAACGACTGCTCGCAGCAAGACTCGTTGAAATTCGTTTCCTTTCTCTTTCTCTGTCTGTCTCTCTCTTTCTCTCTTTCTCTCTCTTCTTTCTCTTTTCGGTATATAAATGTCACCCCTTTGGCGATTTTCCGCTCTTCTTGATAGAGGGAGAGAAAGAAAAAGAATCGAACGTCACCTTCGAAAAGCAATTAATCGTCTCGTTATCGTGCTTTTTACGACACGAACACGAGTATACTCGAGATTTTTTCTTTCTTTCTCTCTTTCTCTCTTTCTTTCTTTCTTTCTTTCTTTTTTTCTCCTCTCCTTTTCTTTCCTTCCTTCTTTCGAATTACTTTTATGCGAGGAATGAAAGTACCTTTCCCATAGCGAGTTCTAACTCTTTTCCTCGAAGAACTATCTATCACCGGAATCTTTTAAAGACACGCTTGTCCTATTTTCCTCATCCTACATTTTCCTTTCTCTATTTCTTCCTTTTTTATTTCCACTTATCTTTTTTTTTTTTTCATTCCTTTGCAACTCGATAAAGTCGAAGTAACGATATCAACGTACGAGATGGTAGAATGAGCTAGTAGTTCAGTTTTTCTTTCGCCATGGTAGAGATGAAGTAACGAGAAAAACAAGCGTAGAAGTAAGAAAACATATAGAATAGAAAAGGATGGTATGTTACCGAAGTGGCTAGAAAGAAAAAGAGAGAGAGAAAGAGAGAGAGAGAGAGAGAGATGGTAAGAGTAGCTACTACTAAGGCATCTTTTCCTTGGTAGTAGAAAACTTTGTACGGTTTAACTTCGAAAAATATCTCGAGGAGACGGAGGATTAATTTTGCGTCATCAAAAGTTTTTGACATCTCGAAGGTTCAAGATGTAGAGATGCAGAGATGTAGAGTTTAAAATATTACCTTAAAAAACGCTTTGCTTCGGGTCACTTATAGTTGATTGTTTCATTTTCTATAGATCCAAAACAATTTTAAATAATTTCTATTACAGAATCGAATCAATGAGTGCGTTTATTAATTGACAAATAGATCCTATTTATCGTAACATTAATTTTAAACATTTATCCTTTATATTAGGACACAAAGCTAATGTGAAAACACCAAATGTATGATGTCATTATAATATATTACGATAGGATTATATACATATGGCTCGACTTCCTTCGGAAAGAAAAATAAATCTTTATCAAAATATTACCATCTTTGTCATTATTTTGATAAACGTTAAAGATATCGTGACTATCGTTGTGGTGGATTAAAGATTGAGAAACTCATGCAAGGAAGAAAATCCACTTAGACATAAGTACGATTTAATCTTATAACCGAAGCGCATACGACGATTTATCGAGAAAAGATTTTCTCTCTTTCTCTCTCTCTCTCTCTCTATTTCTCTCACTAGCGAAGAAGGATCGAGGGAGATTTATCGCGATCAGCAGCGTCGCCATTCCATCGTTCTTCTGAGCTCGCGAAAGAGAAAGAGTCTTGTGGAAGGAGTAAAAAGAAAAAGGAATAAGAAAGGAGAAGGAAAAGAGGAAAAGGCACGTCAATCTCGCACGGCCGACAATAAGTTTTCCAAGAATCCAAAAGTTTAGCTTTCCTGGCTTAAAGTGGCGGACGAGCGAGAAAGCGAATATACGAGAGCGTGCTCGGGCACACACATACACACACACGTTCTCTTTCTCTCTCTTGTATCATCGTCTTGAAACTGACTCCCTTTTCTTCTTCTCTTTCTTCCGCGTGTCCGCTCGCGGCCGTGAGTTATCGCGAGCATTCTCATGGCACTGAGGAAAGAGAAGAAGTAGAAGAAGTGGAAGAAGAAAAAGGAAAAGGAAAAGAAGAAAAAGAAGGGAACGTGGAATGGTCGGAAAAAGGAGCGATCGTAGAAACGTGGCTTTCTCTCTCTCTCTCTCTCTCTTTCTCTCTCTCTTTCTCTTTCTCTCTCCCTCTCTTTCGTTTCTTAAAGCGAGAAGATATAACGTCAAGAGGCCCATATCCGGGCAAGAGAAGCTGCAAATTCCGCGACACCTGCACGGTGTAAACGCTTAAACCTTCACTTGTACGCTTCGTTGTAACGCTCCTTCCACGTATTTTCACACTCTTCGATTCCTCTTTGATCGCCCGTAATCGTTCCTTCCAAGAGAACGAAGACAGAAAGATAGATAGATAGATAGATAGATAGATAGAGTGAGAGAGAGAGAGAGAGAGAAAGAGACGATTTACGGACGTACTCGCGGCTGTGAAAATATCTCGCGAACGAGTAAACGTTTAGAAAAAAAAAAAAAAAAAAAAAAAAAAAAAACAACATAGAAGAGAACGTGTATCGTCGTTGAGATCGGTGAGTTCTAGAAACTCTACTCAGGAAAGATCGTTTCTAATTGCTGAGCTCGCTCGCGCGTTTTCTGTGCGTGCCGTTTAAAGGAGAGTATTAAAGAAAATCGTGGGATGGTAGTAAAGAGGAAAAGTAACATCGTAAATCCTTTGGTAGAAGGTTTAAGAAGAAACGAAACGCGTTTGGATCGTACAACAATGTTCTCCTTTCTTTATAGAGAAATTCTTCGTATTTCCTTATTTATTGATTTTTAAGATCGATGAAGAGACGCTCCTCGATCGAGTTTCTGTCTCTTAGAGACAGAACTTTCGATATCTTTTCTTTGTAGTAGGTGGACAACGGACAACGTTGAATCGCAAAGAAAATCGGAGTCGCTTTAGATCGAAAAGATTGGATGGATTCTTCTTTTTTCCTTTTCTCTCTCTTTCTCTCTCTCTCTCTGTCTTTATATATATATATATATATATATATATATATATATATATATATATCGTTTTCTCTTACTCGTTCGACTCTCGATACGGTTGCTAGCGGATGGCCCGGAACGAGAGCCAAATTAAAAACTATAAATCAAGAGGTAGCGAGCTCGCGTGGTCTGGAGGCCGAAGAAGAAAGAAAAAAGGATAGGGGCGTCGCAAACGACGACGAATTAAAAGGACCGGAAAAAATGCGCACGTGCACGCGTACACACGGCTGCTAGCGTAAATATTCTCAAGTAGCGAGCCAAGCGAGCCAAACTTTCTTTCTCTTTCTCTTTCTCTTTAACGTGTACGCCAACTCTACGCTATACCTTTCGTCTTTTATTTTACTCTTTAGGGCAGTTTACATACGCGACTGCTAGCGGAGCATCGGGAAAGAAGGGCTGAGGGAGAAAGAGAAACAGACAGAGAGAAAGAGAGAGAGAGAAAGAGAGACACAAAAGTGGTGAGAGAGATAGAATGAGAGGGTGGTAAGGAGAAAAAGGGTGAGTCACTTGGTTGGTATTGTTATAGCTTTCGCGAGACTCGCGAACTCGCAGTCGGTCTCTACTTCGTTACAACGTATACGAGTGTTTCCCCAAAGTTTTCTCGAGTCGTATTCGCGGCGGTTTTGCGTTTTATCCCTTTCTACCCCCGCATCTCCTTTGCCCTCTTTCAGCTTTTTCCTCTTAGTTCTTTTTATTTTTTTTTTTGTTTTTCGATTTGCTCCAGCGAATATGGCGAAGTCATCGTCGAACATTTTATTCTCCTGTTTCTTTCGTATGCACGCTGAATATATAAATTTTTCGAAATACGAGTAATAAATATGTATTATATGAGTAAAATGATCGCTAATAAATTCATGCAAAAATAAATAATCGAGTACTGTTAAACGAACCGATAAAATATATTGTGTGTGTATGTGTGTGTGTGTGTGTGTGTGTGTGTGTGTTTGTATCTGTTCCCATTTTATTTATACATATATCACACGTTTATTAATAATAATTCGTTATAATAAGTACTCCTGAAATACCTACGACGAAAGAGCAATTTTATATTAATATTAAAAATGCTTGAAAAATCAGATAGCATGATATTAATCATTTAATATCGTGTCCTACATACAATCGACAGATCAAAGTGTTTTATTTTTCTATAAACAATACGCAACGAAATATTTCTCATGTATTAATTCAGAAAATTCAACAGAGAGGAATGATTTCCTTCAATCGCCTTTAGATTCCATCCTTTATGGCATGATACTCCGAGTTTAACTACGTTAACTAACTAATTTCCATTGGTATGTCTCAAAACTGTGAGAGTATCCTCATAATTATATAGAACGGTGAAACACTGAATTTCGCATAGTTTCTTAGATTATAACGATATCTACGTTCTGAAAGTTATTTTTAATGGAGAATAATTTGAACAACGAAACGGTGTTGAGTCATAGAAATGTATGCTGGAATTATTTCGACGATACCTCGAGTTACCTTGTTTGATTAATGTTAATTTTCTTTAAACAAGAAAAAGTAAAAATTATTTCCATTAACATAAGCATTAACAGTATATATCTAATAACACGGAACGATATCAATTGATATTATTTCGTGATTTCTTTTTTTTTTTCTGTTTTTTTTTTTTTCGTGACGTTTAACGTCATTAAAAATTCATTCTGATCTATTCGTTCAATAAAACTCGAATTGTTTATTTAACAATTATTTTATTAATACTCATACGTGTATAATACTCGTATTACAAATAAAAATTTATTTATAGATTCATCGTTGTAAACGATGTCGAATATGTTTTAACTATATAACGTGATCATTCTTAAAAGAGAACTTTTTTCTTTTCTTTTCTTAGAAAATGCTAGTCCATTTACGGAAGGGAACGTCAAGGATCGTCGGCACTGTGCGCGTCGATCGAAACGCGAACGATTTCCGGTCTCGCAGCTCGAACACCATTGAGTTTTTCTCTTTGGCGCTGGGAGGTACGAAGACGTGCACAACTCACATCGGAAAGCGATCGCAGGAGAGAGAAAGAGAGAGAGAGAGAGAGAGAGAGAGAGAGAGAGAGAGAGGCCTTGCTTCTCTCAGCTTCAGCAGACATGGCGAATGGATACGGCGATAAAGGCATTCGTCGGATTCGCCTCGGAAGTCTTCTTCTAGTGTACGAGACACGACGATCGACCCTCTGCGATGCGGTATCGATCGAAGGAGAGTCGTGGCAAACCGGTTTAGAACGTGCGTTGCCTCTTCCTTCGAGACTATTCTTCCCGATGTCTCCGTGATGTCACGCTTACGAGAGATCGAGTCTTATGCAAACTACGAACTCTCCTTTTTTTCTTTTACCCATCCCCTTCCCTCTCGAATCCCCCCTCCACTTCCCTCCTCTCTCTATCTCTCTTTCTTTTTTTCTCAAATCTTTCTCACAATTCTGACAACATTTTCCAGAATTAGTTCTATTTCTTTCGATATCAAAGTGTCTCTATTCTCCTTTCTCCTTTCTTCTGTCTTTACTCCTACATCCTCTTATCACCGCTTCGTCGTTAATCATATAAAATACAAAAGAATGATTATAAAAGTGTATGATAAAAATATAAATGTAATTTCAAATGAAAGATTAGGAGTTTAACGATCGAATTTCTGTTAGGAATTATTAAGATGATAGGTCAAGATATAACTTCACCTTTCTATGGCTCCTAAGCTCTTGAAAAGGTCCTTAGCCTATTGGTTGAAAATAGCGTTACAGGAGAGAACGCTGAAGAACAGAAAAAGAGAATGGGTAACGTAATTTATTGCACGGCTTCCCCTTAAATCTTAATGGGATTCGATTAAAGACGATCTTTCTCAAGCGACACCACGAGAAACCCCCCTCTCACTTGAAGACGTATAAGAACAACCCTCCAGTCCCAGTAATAGCTGCCATCGCACCATTGAAATTTCACTGTATTTTTCTTTTATTCAGCGCCTCCCTTCGTTCCGTTAACTGTCTCTCGTTAAATTGATATACAGGATATTCTTTAATATCAACCTTTCAGAAGCCATACAGATCAATTTCATCGAATAGAGAACGTCAAGAAGAATTGACTACTAATCATTTACTCCGAGATATTGATATTAAGAAATTTGCAAATAGGATTTAATATATGATAAGGTTTCTTATTTTTTAGAAATATTTTTATAATCATTTTTAGATTTTGAATCTATCATCATAATATTTTCTCCATATAAAGATAAAATCATTATCGAACGAAGAAAATATGAAAATATTTATTTTACGATCTTTATCTCTCTTTTTAAATATAAGTATTTCCAAATGAAAAGGTCTCGTTATATTTTAAAGATATCACTTCCAATAATAATAATAATAAAAAAAGAATTACACGTTGCCGAAATATTTTTGGTATATTATATGTAAATAATCCAATAATCAAGATATTTTAATTCGTGGGATAAAAAGAAATGTGATCGTTTAAATCAGGATATAATAATTGATTAAAGACTAAAAATTGTTTTCTATTATTTGAGATAAAATTTTCTTAGTAAAAATTAATGTTTTTACGCTATGAATAATATCTATCATAATAAATCTTAAAGTAAATTTGTGTTTTCCTTTAGTTTCTAACCTTTCATGGTAATCTTTTATTTAAAATCCTCAACAATGCGAGATCTCGCGTGCATTTCTTCTTTCTCTCTATTCCGCTACAGTGATGTACTATGAACAGTATTTCCAACTAGAACGACGACCACGGACCACCTCTTTATCTATCTCTCTCATTCTCTCTGTATATTCTCCGGAATACGAACCGGACGAGAACTCTAGGAAACGATCCTCTCTCGCACTCTCTCTCTCCCTCTCATACTTCCCTCCTTATCATGAATTTATATGCCTGGCAGCAAATCGCTCTGGCAATCCATGTATGAGATACACGAAATACGTACATTTTAGACGGCTGGATATGTACACATTTCAGACTGCCGACCAAGCCTGTCGTATCAACGTACAACGAAATCTATGTAGGAAGATGGTTAGCGAACTATAATAAGCGATTCCCTAGACGAGTTTGGATCATCGATTGCCATCATGAACATTTCAGTTAAACGTTTGCTTGCTATTGGTGTTTCTAGACATATAAAGTACCCGCACTTATGTACGCAAGTATTATTTCAATAATGGATTCGAAGAATTTAAGTTATACGAAATATCATGTTTGAAGTACGAGAAAAAAAAGTTGGGATATGAATTTTTAATACAAGATTTTTTTATACCGTGAAATCACTTAAAGAATTATAAATCATGTATTCTAGAAAATTGAAAATCTAAGGATATCCTTTTCGGTGTTCACTTTCCCGTAATTAAAAGCGATCCAATCCAGCTGGTAAGAAAAGAAGCTGACTATCGTGAAAAATTGGCTAAATCAGTTTCATCGAGGTAGCTCCGAAGTAGTAGAAGAGGTATCTACATAGCCTCGAGCCAGCGTGCGATTTCATTCTACGGAAGAAAAAACTCGCTGACGAAGGTACTCGAGACATCGTCCGGCATTACGTATTACCTAGACTTTCGAGTGTCTTTTTGCGTTTGGAAGGCAAACGATGTTAGCGAGAGAACGTGTGTTCTCTAAAATGCGTTCGAGAGAAAGGCTTTACAGTAAAGCAGAGGAAAACGGATGGCTTGGATCGTGAATGGACAAGCGAACAGGACGGGTATCGAGAGCTAATTGTAAGCTGGAGCATATTCATTGATTGGACAGCCAATTCTGCGAAGGTAAATGTAAGTGAGATGGTTGAGATGACGGTAACATTTCCACAGCTGGTTGTTGTTGTTGCAACTTCTCTCAATTTATCTCTCTTTCTCCTTGATCAGCTATCTATCCTTTTCATAGATCGCTAGGAAGGGTAAGAGCTGACTGGCCAGCACCACCCTCTTTTCCTTGTCTTCTCTGTCTTTGTCCCTATCTCTTGACGGCGATATACTACGTACCGTTTGTATGCCCCTTCCGGAAAGCTCGTGCTACGATGGTGCCTTCCAAATAAGACACGTACAAGGCGCTCCAATTTCAGCTGACACCTGCGCTTCACGTTTCCTGTGAAACGTTTCCAGAGACTCTCCATCTCTTTCTTCCTCTCTCTCTCTCTCTCTCTCTCTCTCTCTCTCTCTCTTTTATTCTCTCATTCTCTCTAGCTCGTTCGTTCCTTCGTTCGCTATCTATCTATATCTCTTATCAAATGCCTTTAGCAGACCCTAGACTAGCTAGCACCATCAGTGAAGCTCGGTACCTTTTCGACCAGACCGCGAACCAAGCCACGTCTTTCTATCTCTTCTCTCTTTATTCTTTGCCGACGTCGTTCTTAAAGCGATATAACTAGTCTTTAAGATGAACGGATATATGTTTCTAATGGTACGTTCAAAAAAAAAAAAGAATTGCGTACGTATCCTTATGAATTGATAGCGTGATGACGTTGAAAAAAATTATTTCGCAAATTTTCAATTCGTAACACGTAACCTATTCGTTTGGTTATCGCGTGAAAAATAAAGAAAAAGAGAAAGAAAGATACATATGTATACATATATATATGTATATATATATATATATATATATATATATATATATATATATATATATATATATATGTATATATAGATAGTTCTTGCGAACTATGTTTATTTTTAATACGAATGACGCACCCAACAAATTGTCAAAGTACTTTTATGTCAGTTATGAATTATCACGTATATATTATACAATGTTATTCTTACTATTTCCGTGTGGAAGAAGTTGAACGAGTTTGGATCGGTGCAGAACAGGTGAATTTACATGAAGAACTCTCGAGCACATCTTCTGGTCGTATCGCTCGTGTGTTTCAGTTTAGTTAGGCGATAAAGCGTGAAAGATGAAACATGCGTTGTGGTGCGCTCTCTCTCTCTCTCTTTCTCTCTCTCTCTCTCTCATTTTGTGCATGTATCGTACAACCATACACACGTACGACCGTTAGACTTTTGAGTCACTTACATTCATATTGCCCGGAGCTGTACCGTGACGCGCACATATAGTCACGTCCGTGCAGAACGCGCGTATTCAATGAATTTTATACGGTACTGTGAAATTGCTCTTTCAAAAAGCGTAGATCGTGGCTGTCAGTGTAAAATCTATACGATATTACGTATTCATGAAACAGGTATTACATATATTGCTTTTGCTATAGTCACGATGATAGTCGACCAAAATGTCCTTCTTATACTTAAAACATCATTATTATTTACTCTTTTAATTTTCAATTACCTTTCAATTGTATCAACGTTATCATTTGTCGATGATCAATCGATAGGAAGTAAATTTTGTTTTTGAGAAATTAATTAATTGTGAAAAAATATGAACTTTTGCATTATTTTTTGAAATTTTTTTCGTAGCTCCTAATTTTTCTCTTCAATGTACAGTCTTGCAATTCTATAAAAGCACGAACGAAGGAAAAAAAAAAGAACAAAATAAATAAATGTAATTTTTACGAGGTTCTACGAGACTTCTGCTGGTTGGTAAGTAAACAAGTAAACGTCAGCAATGTGTCTACTCGACGAGTATAGTTTCCGCTCGAAAAACCAGGCAAGTATGGCGGGGGATCCTTATTCAAACGTAGCATATACATATATGAAATTCAAATGAATTTTCGAGACGTGTTAGGAGAGTGCCGTCAACGCTACTATATGTTATTTACCCTAGTCGATCGATCCATGAAATTCCACGATTTATCGTTCTTTTTCGATCGATTCTAACAAATTTATCTTTTTTTTTTTTTATACACATGGTTGCACGAACAGTAACGTATAACTGTATCTACATATCATATATATACAAATATGATAAATAATAAAGTATAACTGTGTATATATATGATAAATATGTACAGTATGTACACGTATGTACATATGAGGTTAGACTTAATCATACATAAGATTTAATGATCGTCGGCGATTCCGAGACCTTTAATTTCGATGATCATACCAACGCGTCTCTGTCTAACTGCAGTCCGGCTGAAAAGGTTCTCCTTGGCTGGAAATACCTGAAATCCAACGATCAAGGAGAGAGAAAGTAACTGAAAGGACTCGAGTAGAAAAGAAGCTAAGAAGTTAATCCTTTTTGGATCTTCCCTGGATCAAGCGAGAATTATATATACGCCATGGCAATGATCATGGATCCGTATAATGTTAACCTTTCTTTTCGAGAATTTTAAAACTCTGATTGGAACTTAAAAAAAATTCCAAGTTATAATATCTACCATCAGAAATCATTGAGAATCGTAAGAATTATTTATTAAGTTATTCCAAGAAGAACTACCCATAAATTCGATCAAAATTCTCTTCACACACGTAAGACTAATCCTAGTCGTTTAAAATTCTTCATTCTCCTTATCCTCTTCCTTTCTTTTGCCTTCGGAGAAACGAAATCCACGTTGGAGTTTCGCTTCTCCAATATTTTTCATCTTTCTCGTTTACGTCGTCGTTGTCATCGTAGAATGACGTAAAACGCTTCTTCCTTCTGCATATTTCTGCGTACATTATATAGCAATATATGTATACTGCTCGCGGCTAGGAAATGTTACTTAAGCGACACTAGGCGCAACGGTTATAGTAGCTGATTCGTTCGCTGAAAACGATAACGTATCAAGGAAGTATGTTACTAATTCGTCTTTTTGTACAGGTACATGTATGTGTCGTCGTTGTCGAGATGTAATATGCATCGGCCATGAAGCGAATCAATTTTAATCGAGATTCGTACCATGAAGAATACATTTGTGTTACTCACGTTTTAACGATGGTCTTCTATCCGATCTCGTTCGCTTTACAAATGAGAGAGAGAGAGAGAGAAAGAAAGAGAGAGAGAGAGAGAGAGAGAGAGAGAGAGAGAGAGAGAGTGAGAGAGAGTGAGAAACAGGAAGGTTGGTGTTTGCTCGCGCGTTGATACACGTCAAATGCACCGACCGCTCGATTCCTGACTAGCTAGAATACACGATGTATATATATATATATATATATATATATATATATATATATATATATATATATACGATTTTCCTCTTCCATTGGATTTTTAACATGAATAATAATAAGTATTTTTTCCGTATAAATTCTAATGTGCTTCTGTTTAATTATTATTTTTTCTCCATTTCTTAGTGATAAATTTTAGTATTTAATGAGAAACTTGTATATTTTGAAAAAATAATATATTTTTCTTTTCTTTTTTTTTTTTTTCTTTTCATTATACCAATCTAATAATATCAGAGTTTATCAATGTATTTAAAATTGAGAATGAATATTTATTAAAATAATAGTACGAAAATAATATAGTTAGTCGTATCATTGTGATGCCAATGAAAAATATCATACTTGGTGGGTACAATTATTTATTTTTCGTATCATTTTAACGATTCTATTTCGTATAATGACACACGTTTCGTATATCTAGATATAATGTACATTTACGCGCTTACCCAATGACATTTCTGCAAAATATATTATCAAAGCTTTCAACGCTGTTGAACGTCAGAACGTAGGTGAAAGAGAGGAGGGACTGCGAGAGACATAGAGAAAGACGAAGAGAGAAAACAATTCACGATGGATTTCGTGAATATTCGTTCAGATTCTCGATAGATTCACGATAATTCTCTATAATTGGAAACGTCAGCAACGGGATACATACCTGAAACAGAAAAACGTATGTTCGTATGTATTAATTTGAGGGCGTGATTTAAAATTAATAATACGTAGGACAATTCGACTACGGACGTTTATTATCATTTCGTTGATACGATTTAACACGTAGAAATGGATGATGACATAAAGGAAAAGAATTTATTATGCAAAATAAATATAGTTATTGAAGTTAACTAATCGAAGTAAACTCGAATAAATTAAATAAACTAAACTAAGTCAATGGCATGAGTTAACTTGTTCCTACAAACTTCTATATTTCTGAATAGACGAAACGTGTATTCGTCTATGTATGTACGTATGTACACTTTCAAAAAGATAAGAGGATAGTAAATTCTAAGATAAAATCGACGATTCATCGGTCGTCACGCATTCTCTATTAGACATAACTTACTTAAATGAGTTGACTTCTTAGAAAAGAGTTCAATGATTTTTGCATTTAATGATTCGTACATATATTTCTTCTATTGAGTATATGGAACATTGAAGTCCCATTGCAGTAGAAAGAGTCTATGACTCTTGAGTTATCGCGATTAGTTATGCACGCTCGTCGTAACGCGCCTCTGAAGACACGCGGCTATTCGCGAAAAAGGTCTTTTAGATTAGTAGGCCAGTTTCAGTACGGATACGGAGTCCTCTCACGATACACGCATATCTACATAGGAAATTCTTAACGAGCATAGCTCACGAAGTTCATCCCATCCGGTTTACGTACGTATTCTAGTATATACTTACTGTTATACATACTTAGAAACTCCTTTCTTTGAAGTCTACGATCGCTTAAAGAAATATGCAGGTTCGTTCATTACCTCCGTAATGTTATAATTCTTATTATTCTACATAGGATATTCTGGTATGAATGAACCTTTAGCTCGAAAGAAAATTTACATTAAAATTTTTATCGAATTTATAAAATCAACGAACTTATGTAAATATCAATTTAATTAATTTAATGTTGATTATATCCTTATAAAATATACCTCTTTATTATTTTCATTTTTACTTTATATTATATATGATTTGTGATAATAAAATATTCTTAATGAATATTCCCATGGTTGATTTAAATAGCATATTAATGTTTTAGAAACATTACAGTGAAATTAGAAATAAATTGAAAATGCGAATATTAAGACGAAATATGTATGTTCGAACAGATGAGAAATGCGAAGAGATCCATTGCCAACGTACCATGGAGGAGTTTCATAAGTCTACGAAGTCCGAGCAGATTGGGTAACGAGTTTGCGAGTGTCCCTTGTTAGTACTAACTACAGTCGGTAGTTAAACACGGACTCTTCGTAGAGAAGATCCGACTGTGTGTAGGGCAAAGCTAGACGGAGGTTTGAGGGTTCTACGATATTTCGAATAAATGAGATCGAACTTCGAGTTAATCTCTCAATGGACACGTACGTTCGCACGATTGCCATTTCGAATTTTAATCACTATCTATTTATCATCATATCTGGTATTTCTACTAAGTCTTTGCCATCGTCTAACATCGTATTTTTTTGTAAATTTCTTGATATTATTAATGATTCATTTCGTTTCAACTGATTATTTCTTTCATTATTAAATAATGTTTAAAATAATTCAGCTTAATTCTCATGCGCATATTGAAAAGAGAAAGAGATAGAATGGCTGATAGATCGATAAATCTATAAATTTTTTAATGGAAGAAAAAGTACTTGAAAAAAAAAAAAAAATGAAAAAAAAATATAGAAGGAGCCATCTGGTTGGTTACTTGATTCTTGATATGTTTTCTATTCCTTAAGGTGACACGTTCTTATTGATCTTTTTATATGTCCGATAAAACTACATAAAGAAACTTTGCAGGTGGTCCCCTTGAGATAACGGAGAAACATAAATTTTTTTCAAGACTATATGTGGCGAATGCTCACATATTATATAATATAATAAATATTTCAGATCTATATGAGTATAGGGTGTCAGAAGATGGCTACATAAAAATATATATATATATATATATATATATATATATATATATATATATATATATATACACATATATATATACACGTTATTTACAAACGTAAGTTCAATTGTTATCAATCGCTACCTAGTTTAAAAACTATCAATTGCCAATTTCGTTATTAGATTAATTAATTCATCACTGGTCAAAAGATTATCTCCTTTCGGAATTCGATTATCATGTTCTAATTTATTTACATATATTATATCAATCGCAATCTTTACTTAATAACTAAACATCCAGCATGCTTTGAAGTACAGGATATCGTCACATTACAACACGTGATGTAATGTACTTCAACGGTATCGCTGCATCATTTGCGTTCGTTGAACTTCCACCGATATTGATATTCTTTTATTTATAAACAATTAGGATTGATACAGATGTACGATAAGTGATGCACGATGACGCAGAGTATTTTGCCGTTCGTTAAACGTGCGTTGCGGCAGATATACATGTATTTTGAATGTAGGAATGCACACAAGCGTGCAATGCCACCACCACGTCACCGCAAGCGACGCTGCGTCGACGCAATTGCCTGCATTACCTTGCCGGAACGCATGGCAACGCGGAATTTTAGTGTCACCGCAACGTTGCGTTCGTATAAAGAAATGTATTCTAAAATGTGCACGTGGGACACTTCACTGTTAAACATTATCGCCAAAGAGATTGATAATTGAATATCTAATTAAAGAAATTAACAAATTTGGACGCGAAATTGAAGATATTGCGAGGGAAAATTGTCATGATAAAAATAAAAAAAGAACAAGATGACTCTACGAATGACTATTTATAGATAATTATTGAATAATTTTCATGAAAAAGTTCTCTAAACATTTTAAAGTTTTATATTCATTTCCCTAGTGCGTAAATGCAATGCACGTTTGTAGGTTTATAGGTTTATGGGAACGCACGCAACGACAAGGGTGCGTCACTTATCACTTATCACTGTATCGATCCTTAGACATCGATCGTCGTAAAGTACCAGACCTATATGAGTTCTCAGAATTTGTTTGAACGAATCAATGACAAACGTATGCGTATTTCATATATAAATGTATCATCGATTAACATATATAGATATTCCAAATTTGGTGATGACGAATAAATAGTACACACAGATGTGTTTTCAAATATCTGTCACATAAGGATATGACCTACATACATAATTCTCAGAATGTTATTCGACTTTCATTCGAAGAGCTCTAACGAGTTTTAACCACGGTTGCCACCTCTTCGGTTTCAACCTGGAGACCCCGTTTTTTAATACAAATCCCCGGGCTTTTTTTCCGGTTTAATGGAAAAAAAAGAAAGAAAAAGAAAAAAAAAATAATAAATAAAAAACAAAAAAAAAAAAAAAGAAAAAGAAAAAAAAGAGAAAGATTTGGTTGAATGAGAATTTTTTGCAAACTTTATTTAGTTTCACCATGTGAAACGTGGTATTATTATTTTAAAGTATATTTATAAGAGGAAAAAATGAAAGAGACATAGTTTTATTCGAAATGAAAGAAAACTGATTATACACACGCATTATTTTAAATTAATTAATACGAATAATTAAGCAAGTATGAATTTATTATATTTCCCAAATGAATATAGTTAATATGAAATTTAAAATATTGAACGAATTTTATAAAACATATTCTATCTGAAGATTTGCTATTAAATTTCAGAGATCGGACACCGACGCTGGTAATAATCCGGGTGAGTTTCGCGAAGCTGAAAGAAGATTTACGAGCGATCGATTCGTCGATGCGAGAAGAACATGAAGTGGTGAGGAAGGGTAGAAATGGAAACGGCGATTGGAACGGAAACGGCCGGAAGAAGCGCGCCGATTTCGAATACGAGGAATATCTCGTTGGCACGTGACGCATCGATAACGAGAGGCAACGCACCGAGAACCAACAACAGCGTCGTTGCAACGAAAACGAGTTGCTATTGCGATTCAAAGCGGCCGATTCTCTGTTGGCAGATCGAATTATATCGCATCGATCCGATCGATAAACTAGACGATAACGTTTGCTACTTTATGCGAGCTATAACTAGCTATTCTATGATGTATACTCGGCATACGCAAATAAGGACTATACTGCTTGGAAATAATACGTTTCAAGTTCCTTTTAAACTCTTTACTACGTTGCGTGGTTTTGTTTCAAACGTTTGCCCCGACGCGTAATATTTTCACATTTAGAAATATTATTAATAAATAAATGTCCCAGTAAAAGTTACAATACGACAATGCAATATTCTTAATCGAACGTATAATTATTTTTCATCGATTAATTGAACGCCTTAACGATTTATCTTTTTATCTGAATCTTTCTGTTTCTTTGAAAATATCATCTCTTCGTATGATCCTATGCCCATCAATATCGAGATACGGATTTCTTCTTACGACAGAATCGTTGAGAGTTTTACTCGGAAAAACAGCGACCATTTGTACCATTCGTTCGTCCTTTTCTGTAAGAATATACGTTACATTCTATGTCACATACGACCGATCAGTTTGCTTTAAATCCCTGTATATGGGTCGATCGTGCGTGGAAAAGTAATCGAAAATGTTGGTCGTTCTACAATCAAGTTCTGTGGAAACAGAAAACTCGTATGAGAGACAGAAAGAGAGAGAAAGAGATAGATAGATAGAGAAAGAGAGAGAGAGAGAGAGAGAGAAAGAGAGAGAAAGAGAGAGAGAGAGAGAGAGCGAGAGGTTGGTTGAGCGATAGAAAAACGTTTTCTTTTTACTATCGGCTTTAAATCGCCTTCAACGAAGGCTACGAGATATACGTAAAGATAGATAGCTAGATAGATAGATAGATGGGCCTGTCTTTAATGCAATTTGCGATAAGTTCGAGCACAGATATATCACGTATCTTAAACTGTATAGGTACGTTAGAATCCAATCGAACGAATGGCACTTGGCTCGATGCCTAAAACAAAGTTCGAAGATGGAACGGATGAAGAAATGGAGAAAATAGAAGAAATCGATTGACATTTATATCCGATAGTTTGAGTTATCCTAGATTTGATAAAAATCAATTGAGAGTATTCGTAAGTAAAACATAGTTGTTTCGTCTATGTATTTTCCGGGTACGAATTAATAGTAACCTTAAGGAATGAATAAGGAGATAGGGAGAAAGAGAAATAGAAGAAAAAGACAACGGCGAGACGATCCTTCTTGGTCGGCATTCATGGAGCTAGTAAAAGGACAAGGAAAGTTCCGCGACAACGACCACTACGAGTAGGACGACGGGTATGAACGAGCTTGAGAGGAGTGGGTGGAGGGGAGAAAAAGAAAGAGAGAAAAAGAGAGAGAGAGAGAAAGAGAGAGTTAAGAAAGGAGGCATAGAATCGGCGTTGCTAGAAATTCTGTGAGGACCATTCGGTTAGAGAAGAAGGAGGGAGAAAACGTGTACGAGCCATTGCACTCTCTGTGGACCCGGGTGTGTCCTTTAAATAGCGTCTATTCATAGGTAGCTCCGACGCGACGGAATGAATGAACTCGCTAGACGGTAGAGAAACGCGTTTGCTTTCTGGCAACTAGCGCGAATTCTCGAGCGGGCTCTCGAATCACGCGAGTGCGTTGTCGTACGTGTGATATGTGTGCGCGTGCGTTTGCGTGCGTCTGTGTCGCGAGAGCATAAATACGTCCGGGCCACCTGTCTCTTTAATCCTGCTTCCTGAACCACCCTTTTTGAGTGTGCGTGTACGTCTGTGAGACCGGGTACGGGAATAAGAGTGAGAGTTTAAGAGTGAAAGAGAAAGATAGAACGGACAGGGCCAAGACTAATGGTCGGAAACTAATGTGCGAGACTCCGAAAAATTCTGCAATAAGAGCGTACCGAGAACGGCGCGGCACGTCGGGCCACACCGCGAGAAAAAGGAGATACATAAAAGGATAGTAGGAACGTGAAAAGTCCCTTTTGTACCAGGAACTCTCAAATAGACATGTTGTGTGTTATCGCCTGGCACGTTTCCATGGATATACATGATAATAATTCCCATGTGGTCGTCGATAGAAAGACACACTAATTACGCACTAATTTCGAGCTAATTTCGATATTCCTTCGAATTCCATTTATTCACGTTATATCTGATCTATCGTCGATGAACAAACTTAATAGATAAACATTAATTATTTATTCATTTTTTTTAACACGTCGCAACAATCGGTTTCGTCGTTACATCACTCTAACGATCACGATCCTTCTTTTTTCCTCAAAAAGGAAAAAAGAAAAAAGAAAAAAGAGAAAAGAAAAAAAAAAAAAAGAAAAAAAAAAACAGAAAAAGAGAAGAACAAAAAAATAAATAAATAAAAAGGAATCCGTTATATGTTGGTAAGTACTATACCAGTACGAACAGTGCCGAGAAGCACGTATACTTGATACGTGGCAAGAATGCACACGAACGATCGTGTTCCCGTCTGCTACCTAGAGTCTCTCGCGATATTGACATTATCTTTGTAACGAAGCGGGCAAAGCGTGTGAAAGAGTATGAGTGCGAAATAAGAAGAAGAGAGATAGACAGGCAACCAAATATACGAATAGGAAGAGACAGAGAGATAGGAGAGGAACGAAAAGCAGAGAAACAAGGGGGAAGGGGGAACGAGAGAACCGTCATATTGACGTACACGTATTCTGCTCGGTGCATATTTGTAATGCAAATCTTCGCGAAGGTCGAGTACGAAGGGTGGTACTATGGTATGGTGTTGTGCGGTGCGATGTGGCGTGGTGGGTGAGTGGGGTAGGGAGGCGTGGGGGGGGGGGAGGTAGTTGGGTGGTAGATAGAAAGGGCCGTCCATGATATACACGCCGATGACAAATAGCCAGGGAGAGTCGGCTCTGTGCGGTTCGCGCACGATATTACAGAGAGGGCTACGCCCATACATTTCGCGGCGCTACCAGCGCGACGCCCGTCGCGGCGCCTACCACCACCGCCGACCATTGGATTTCCTTCCGTTTTCCGTGGAAATTCTATCTCGTTCCTCGTTCCTCGCTATTCTCTCTCTCTCTCTCTCTCTCTCTCTCTCTCTCTCTCTCTCTCTCTCTCTCTTTCTCTCCCTCCTTCTCTTTCTTTCTTCCCCTCTCTCTCTCTCACCCTCCTTCTATCTCTCGTTTGTTCACTCGCTCTAGTGTTAGAGTTGTTGTGGATGGAGAAGAGGAATGAGAGCTTTACCCTGACAGTGTTGTCTCGCTTTCGCTAGGACATCGACCATTGTCAATGCTCTAATTGAACGCACCGGCTGTGAGAAGATACTGGATCACATTTACCGAACGCAAGTTCATCAATGCATTTTAGGATCCTCTCTCGATCATCCTTTGATATGAATTTTAGATTATTCGGAAATATGTATACAACACGCTTATTACTTTCATCTTGTCGCTTATACATTCTTTACTTCGTCTTAAAATAATATTATACATATTTGAAATAAAATAGATTGCCCGGGCGAAAATCATGAATGTAAACATGTATGCACGTGCGCGCGCGTGTCTATGCAATACATAGACGTACACACATATAGACGCATATATATATATACAATGAATTAAAAGCGGGAGAAGGAAAAGAGGTAAAGGAACACGCATGTAGGGTCATCCTGTGACGCATCGGTGAACCTCGTGCCGGCATCTTTGTAGCACGATGGCCCGTGACCGCGTTATGTTGCAGCTTCGTAACCAAGAACAGAGGGCTCTCTTTCTCTTTCTCTCTCTCTCTCTATCTCCTCTCTCTTTCACTTTCTCTCTCATTCTCTCTCTCTCTCTTTCTCTCTCCCACCCTCTTTGTCCTCATCTTCCGCGCTCGGTTACGGCCTCTTGCTTGGGTGATTTTAGCCAAGCAGGAGAAGGAAGATCCGAGGATGATGAAGAGAATGATGAAGAGAGAAAGAGAGAGAGAGAGAGAGAGAGAAAGGTGGCGTAGGAGGATAGCGGGTCCAGCGAACAGTAACGTTACTACGGACGGGGAAACGAGCGAGACTACACGGCGGGAAGAACAAACGAGCGTGGAAAGGGTGAAAGATAAAAGAGAGAGAGGAGAGGATCCATCCTTTCCTGGTGGAGTCGCGCGAAACGCGATCCAGTCTGCCGAGAGGTTCGCTTCCTTCTTTCGAAGGGGTTGAACGAAAGAGAGAGAGAGAGAAAGAGAGAGAAAAGCTTCGAAGGCTTTGACGATCAACGAGTTTCCCTTTGACAATACACGCGTAGTGGTGCATTTAACGTACTCGCTAACCCTCCTCGCTAACCTCGGTACTTCGATCTTTCTACGCCCTTTACCCGTTTTTAGAAGGGACGAGACTAGATAATTTTCCACCACACGGTGCGCGTGTACGGAAAATCGTGCGAGCTGATAAACGTAGCCACGAAGCCGTTTACGCGATGGATTTAGTCAATAGATTATACGGGACGGTTAAAGAACATGAAGATTTTTTTCGTGTTTGTTACTCAAAGCTTTACTTTTCTTTGGAGCCACGCGTTAAGAGGAAACAAGCAAGTAAAAGAACGATAAGCGGTTTGCTCCAAGATAGGTACATTAGATCGATCGTTCGTGATCTACAAAAGATACGGTCATCGTCCTTGCATTGGTCAGTGAAAAATGAGAAAATGATTCTGTGCGAAACTACAATTAAAATTATAACGACAATCAAAATCATGAATTGAAACTCAATAAAATTAACTTTGCTAATTAACTAAATAACTGAATAAGTATTTTTGATGTTGCTATTAATTAAATATTACGATCGATTTATAATATAATATAATTGTTATTTTTTAAAATCACTCACCAGTAGGCAAATTAAAGGGCAATTCCAGCAAAAAATAAATGCTGATTTTTCTCAATCTCACCAAAATTTGTTAAATATTCGGTGCATAAAGGTACCAAGCGATAAAATGCTAAATCAGACGGTTTCTCCGATATTCATTGTACACTTTTTCTCGAATAAAATCAGATATATATATACGTATCGAGAAACAAGGAATGAGAGCCGAACTGGAATAGACTACCAACGTCAATAATAAATTGCTAACGAGACGTGCTTGAAAACTATCGACCAAACAACGAGCCAGCGTAGCATCCTTATTACGCTTTCTCTCGTTTGTAGAAAACAAGGAAGGAAGGAAGGAAGGAAGAAAGGAGGAAGGCAAGTTTGGCCGGTAGAATTATAGCGTGCTCTCTCGCAGTCCGATTCAAAGTCGAATTTGAAGTTCCTCGTTCACAGGCTTTACCAAGGGTACTGTAGTTATACTGTAGCGAGAATGAGAAAGAAAAGGAGAAAGAGAGAGAGAGAGAGAGAGAGAGAGAGAGAGAGAGAGAGAGAGAGAGAGAGAGAGAATGTGTGTGTGTGTGTGAGAGAGAGAGAGAGAAAGAGAAAAAGAGAAAAAGAGAGGGGGAAGCTTGAACGACACGAAATTGAGAAACTTTTTTCGAAACTTTCATTATCCTACGCGCCAACTATCTAATAATGACGCTGATTAAAAGACACTCGTCTTTTTTCTTCTTCTTCTCTCTCTCTCTCTCTCTCTTTTTTTTTTTTCTAGAGTTTGTGCACGTTTTCGTAGCGACGCCTTTAAAATCTAATATTGGAATACCTTGAGCTACTCTCAGTAGGTTTAAAAAAGTTGAGTAAAAATAATAAAGAATTAAAAAAAAAAAGAAAAATAAAAAAAAAAAGAAAAATAAACAAAAAAGAGAGAAGAAGAAAGAAAAAAAGAAATAGAAAATAAATAAATAAAGAAAAAAAAAAAAAAAAAGAAAGAAAGAGAGAAACGGTCCGTTCTTTTATCATACACATTCTCGTTTTATATGATGCATCGTCAAATTGTACCGCGGAAAATATAGGAATATCCTTTTTGTTGGTGCTTCAAGCTGTCAGAAAAAAGATAACAATTTATTTTCTTTCATTTGGTATAATACAGCACGAAGCCACACCCTATACTTGAAACGTCTACTTCATGACGCTCGGCTACAATCTCCCTCCTTCGTGCTACGTCCGAAATGCTATCCATGTAAGTAACTGCAATCGTACACGCACATAAATGTATACGGTAAAGTAAACTGAAGCATAAAAAATAAGAAAAAAAGGAAAAAAAAAAAAAAAAAAAAAAAAAAAAAAAAAAAAAAAAAAAGCGAAATAACAAACTTCTTCTTTTATCGATATTCGATATCATTGGGAATTACTACCTTCTTTAAAAAGTATTACAAAATAAAATCAAAAGAATAAGATGATAAGATTCGAACAGATTAAAAAGAAAAAAAGAAAGAGAGAGAGAGAGAGAGAGAGAGAGAGAGAGATTTTCTTTTCATCGATCTTCTTCCTCCGGGCATCCGCGTATACGCGCGTCCGGGGGCCAAGTCAATTACCTTACAGACATCCTCGGATATAGAATATCAAGGCACCGGTGGCGTTAGCGAGTTCCAAGTTTTAACTACTTCCGAGATCGAGGCTACAATAATCCCGAGCACGACTCCCTCACTCTCTTTCTCTCTCGTTTCCTTTCAGCTTCCGTCTCCGCCTCCGTATACTCGGCTTAACGACTCGAAAGAGACGAGCACGGTATGGTTGGTACCGTAGGAAGGAACGAAAACGTTCTGGACGAAGACGGGAACGAAATAACGAAGAAATTGCTGTTGCCGCTGTTGTTGCTCGCCACGTAATAGAGGATCCTCCGAGTTGGCGGCATCGAGAGGAACGTTCTTCGAGAATTCTGTAATGAAGAATTCCGGAGTAACGGCTAAAGCAGCTTCTCTCTCTTTCTCTCTTTCTCTCTTTCTCTCTCTCTCTCTCTCTCTCTTTCTTTCTCTCTCTCTCTCTCTTTCTCTCTCTTTCTCTCTTTTTCGCTCTTTTTCTCTCTTTCTCTCTCTTTCTCTCTCTATGCCCTGATGTTGCTTATAACTCTTATAACTATTTCTTTGCTAAGCAAATGGCCACTCGTTAAACGGCCCGAATCGAATCCTTGAATATTAAAAGTCAACAGACTATTCAAGAAAATGATGCTTAAATACTTGAAGCAGCTATTTATCATGTTAAATGTCCAACGTAGATTTAAATATTGATAACTAGACAGGACAATTAAGGAAACAAAAAGGAAAGAAGAAAGAAAGAAAAAAGGGAAAAAAGGGAAAGAAAAAGAGGAAGAAGTAAAAGTTACATACGATTCATCTTGCGGCTGTCTTTAAAATCCTGAGAATTTTCAACGATAAATTTTCTGTAATCGAGAGAAATAAATATTCTCTTTCGTATCTCCCTTAATGCGTGTTTTACCATTACGCCGCTTATCGGAGTGTGATACGCGACACGACGTACACGGTGTACAATTAAAAATAGATTAACCTGAGTTCACCAGTATACGTTTACACACGAAACTACAAACACTATGAACGAGAAGGTGCATAAGAGAGTTGAGCTCAAACCGTTTTAACTTCGCACGAGCGGACCGTTCGCTTTTCGGAAAATCGAACACGGAAAGGGGTTAGTGAATGAATGAGTGAAAGAGAGAAAGAGAAAGAGAGAGGGGAGGGCGACAGAGGGAGGGGGAGGTTTGACTCTCTCGTTAAGTTAAAAGCCAGCTTGCCGTTAGGTTCGCCCGTTACTCCGCGTAATTACCATCGCACGTCGTACGGATTCGCGTAAATACGCTCGAGGGATCGTTTTGAAGGAGCTCACACACAGAGAGGAAGAGAGAGAGAGAGAGAGAGAGAGAGAGAGAGAGAGAGAGAGAGAGAGAAAGAAAGAGAAAGAGATAAAGACAGAGATAACTTTGCGACAAGACGTATCGCAGAACGTAGAACTTTCGATACTCTTTTTAAGGCCTCGATAAAATTTACTTCACGGCATTATTCTTCTCGATTTTACGATCGCTCGAGATACGTAAGAGAAAAGAAAAGTGGGGGAAAAAGAGGAAGATTTTCTTTCTTATTTTCTTTCGCTATGTAGACGAGAACGAGGAAGCGAGGTTCACTTTTATCTTTCAAAGCGTAACATTCGAGAAAAAAAGGATGAAAAGTGGAGATGCTTTTAAAACGCGACGATACGAGGGCGTATTCGATAAACTTGCGTGTTGCCGGTATCGTTCCGAGGGAATGAAAATTGCCTTTTAATCGTATACCTTTTTTCTGAGAGCGGGAAAATGAAAAGGTATTTTTTTTCTTTTTCTTTTTTTTCTTTCTTTCTTTCTTTCTTTTTTTTTTTTTTTCTTTTTTTTTTTATGTATTTATGATAACGTTTAAACAAAGAATGTATAGAAATTATTTATTTTTATTTCGTGCAAATTTTAAAGGACATCACGGTGAAAAATGATTGAAAGAGAAGCTAAAATAAAATATTAGAAATATAACACGTATTACTTATGGACGAGGGAACTCGAAAATAGATATGTCAGATGGAAAAAATCAAAAGGGAAAAGGGGAGAAAAGAAAGATACAACCTACGACGATTATTGTCATCGAGTTTGAGCCTATTTTTCATCGGCTATAAATCCATCCACCTTTGAAAAAGGCTTTTCTTTGAGCCTAACACCCGGCTATACCTCGAAGTCGTAGCAGTTAGGTAGACTACAAGGCTTTTTCCAATGATCCGACCGAAGCAAAATCAAAAGGTTCTCCATTTTTCTCTCTTTCTATCTCTATTCTCCTCCCCTATTTTGCCCTAGCTTTTCGTTCCATTTCATAAAGGTTAAAAGCAGCAACGTGTGCACTTCGGATCTGCCTTCCCGCTGCGTGATCGAAAACCTATCGTTTTCTTGACGCATTGCTAACTTCTAAGAATGTTCCTCTGCTAACGATCGAATTGCTCTAGTATCTAGCTTTTGTTGTGTTTCATAAGCTCATCCTTGTCTCATTGTACTATTTCTAGGACAGTCGCTGTGTATTATGAGATTCTACGAACGAAGAGAAATATATAAAAGTTCATTCAAATATTTCTTAAATTTTATAAATTCAGAGACACATTTAGAGAAACGTTGAATTTACTACATGTTAATGAAAAGCTTAAAGAGTATGTAGATTTTTTTGTTGTTGCGAGATCATCGATACATACAAATAAAAATGTAAACTCGTGGAAGCGCGAAACTCAAGCTCTAAAGCCTACAATTCTTTTTTTTTCTCCCAACAGATTTTACGGTCAGCTGAATTTGGCCGCGTTCAGTGATGGGAACGTAAACGTCCTGTACAAATTTTCAACTATTCGACTGACTCTCTCTCTCTCTCTCTCTCTCTCTCTCTCTCTCTCTCTCTCTTTAAAAGCATCTACCGTTACCTCTGACACGATCTAATTATCGATGCGTGCTAGTCGAACTAAATGGAAAATAAAAATTGTTTTTCGTTGCTTTAACGTTTCTCTATCTATTTTACTTTATATATAAATGTCAGTGATTTGCGATAAATTGTAATAAATGACTTATTGTTAGGTACATTGCAAGGATTAAAAATTTTGCAATTGTTTATTTATTTATTCATCAAAATGAAAAAGAAATCAAAATCAAAAAAAGAAAACAAAAAAAAAAAGAATTGGAAGCAATAAAAAGAACGAATGATTGAATCATTGACTTCTGGAAATAAAGGTAGCATTGTTAAAAAAAAAAAAAAAAAAATAAATAAATAAATAAATAAATAAAAAAGAAAAAATAAAATAAAATAATCAAAAAAGGATAGAAAAGGTGAAAGAGAAAGATTATTTGGCACCAGCAAATATTTGTTCACAGTAAAGAAAGACAGTATAGTCAGTGGATTTATGTGATTACGAGTGCTAGATTAAAGAATCTTTCTCTCTCTCCCTCTTTTTCTTTTTCTCTTTATCTCAAGGGATAGGGTAAAAAGCAGTGGGCCATCAAATTTCTGACCAACTGTCCCCGTGAGTGCGATAAATATGCTTGTTCTACCGTTAATGCGTCTCACGACATTGCCACAATTCAGGGACAAGTCGAAATTCAGGCATTCAAAGTCGACATCATGGATTGGAAGTAAAAAGGGAGCAATGGAAGAGAATTGGGAGGAGGAAAGGTTAGGAAGGAACTTCCGGCATCGAAATCGTCGAGTGGAGAGTCTCGGCAACGTCTTCGAAGGAGTTTTCTCGCACTCTTTCTCTTTTACTCTTTCATTCGATGGGTCCTCCCACGTCGATGGGCTACGAATCGTCCTCTTCCTCTTCGTCCTTCTCACAGTCGTCCTCACGTAATGGGTAATCGTAAACCATCCAAGATTTCCAGTCACGTAGCGAAAGTCCATTCGAACTGCCACGCCATCGCGAGAAGCGTCCATTCTCGTCGATTCAAGGAGAGAAGTAAGAGAGAAAGGAAGGAAGGAAGGAAGGAAGGAAGGAAGGAAGGAAGAAGAAAAGAGGAGAGTCCGATGAAAGGAAACAAAAGACTAGATGGAGGAAAGGATGCAAAGAAAAGAGGAGAAGAGAAAGAAAAGATCGATCGGCTCGAGGACGCGTAAAACGTGATCCGGTAATGTGATAGACGAGAGATCGATCGCGTTTTCATCCCCTTCGACTGTATCTACTCTCTCTTTCTTTCTTTCTCTCTCTCTCTCTCTCTCTCTCTCTCTCTCTCTATCTCTCTCTTATTCGTTCGATTTTCCATCGAAGCTTTTTCTTCGCTTTTATCTCTATCATTCGAGCTCCTTCTCGCTCTTCCTTCTTATTCTTTTTCATTTTTATTTTTCTTATTTTTCTTACTTTACTACGTGACTGCTCGTTAACGTCTAGTCTATCGGGCAGGAATACGTGTATCCTGTTACGTAACTATCCAAATCGAGTATCAATTTTCAGGAACTGCTTGAACGTAAGATCGAAGGTATCGCGAAAAAGCATGAATGTCGAAAAAGCGACGCCACATCCATCGTCCAATTTTTCTCCTCTACTTATTTTCTCGAGGCAAGTCAATCTCTTTTTCCGTTCTAACGAATTGGATAAAGTTTTTCATCAAATCTAATATAACTACAAGATGTTGGAAGAATAGAAAAGATAGAGAGCGAGACAGAAAATCGAAGTTACGGACCATTAAATGAACGTCATTTGATTGAGAAGTTCAATGCCGATTAGAGATACTCTTAATGTATCATAGAAATCTCTTGTTAGTAATATTTTCTATATTATTTATATGTAAATATGAGTAACTACTTACGCATTAAATTATATTGTTTATTTATTTATTAAAATATGTAATACGGAAAGTGTACGGAGATTTGTCGTAATTTCTTTCGCGAGCTTTCAACAAAATTTTCGTCAATTTTTTTTTAATCATTTTCTTTTCTTTTTTCTTTTTTCTTTTTTTTTCTTTTTTTTTACCTTCTAATATTCTGAAATTATTTACGTGCTACGAGCATGTATTTATATATCTACATATATTGTATAAGAACAAAAGGAACTAATATCACGTGCATCTAACGGCCTCAATCCGATCTTAGTCCGGCCTCGTCCGGCATTGCTAGCTTGAAAGAGTCGATATCTCGACGAGAATCTCTTATAGAGGTTCGCAGAATGTCAAAAACTGTGTCATGCGAAGGGACACGCAGCTGTAGTGGCACACGGAAACGATAATTATTCTTTTTGTCTCTCTCTCTCTCCTTTCTACTAGTCACCATATCCACAGTCGCCACGTAATGACCGAATTCCTTCTTCGATCGTTCGTCGAACACATTGAAAGCTCTCTTTCCACCTCCCACTTCTATCCTTTCGATCTCTTTTCGAAACAGCACATCAATCGTTACCCCTGCATTAACATCTTTTATTTCTCTCGTTTTGCATCTCAAATGGATATTTCCGCTCGAAACGTTCGATGCCCTCGTTAGGACACCTTTGCGAGTAATCGTACGCTCGTTAAAAATTTAATCGACTTTTTTGCGTACTCTTCTTTTACCGACTTTTACCGATTTGTTATTTTTATCCTTTTACTCTACTTTGTAGTCGCAAAGGGGAAAGAAAAAGAAAAAAGGAAAAAAAAAAGAAGAGTAGAAAATTTTTCAAAGGAAGTACTGGATTCTCTTCTCAAACAACGTAACCGATGATTGTGACACACATACAAAGATATATTCTACCATGAAAGAGTTAAACTCATATATTCGTTCCTTCACTTTCTTCTCTCGTTGCGGTACCATAAGGGTAAACGTTGGTACCAACGAGAGGACAAATAGCCTAGACTTCCTAACGCGTGTTTCATGGAAACGGAAAAGGAGAGGGTAGATTTAGGCCGTAAGGGGTGGGTCAGGGTTACATCCCTTCTTTTGGTCTTAGCCTCGTTTAGATGTTGCCGCGGGACAACGGAGTGCTGCCAGCTTACCATGTGCATTTTAATTACGACATTAAGCCCGGTGGTTGTTTCGAGCTAACCACGAATTGTAATGTAGAGTGAATCTAAAAGAAATGGAGTCGTATGCGAGGCTAAAGAGAAAAATGCTTGTATCGTAGAAAGAGAAGTCCAAGGAAGAAAATAATTTACGATAAAACAAGGTTTAAGTTGCATTCTTAATCTATCAAATTGATTCAAATAAATATTACAAAATAGGAAAATTATAAGAAGGGAAAAGATATAAGAAGAAATGTCGGACGACTATCTATTATATAAATATATATAAATGTGGGAAAAGAAAGAGAGAGAGAGAGAGAGAGAGAGAGAGAGAGAGAGAGAGAGAGAGAGAGAGAACAGCATCATCCTCAATGATCCAGTCGATTTAGAAGAGCAAAATGACAAATGGTATGACGATGTGATTGTGAAATAAGATAAGAAATAATTCATAAAAAAATAGTAGATTTCGGGTTTTTTTTTTTTTTGCAATTTATCACACATTAGTATTGAAGTCTTTCTTTCGTTTATAATCGTCAATAGCAATTTAAAAAAAAAGCTTATTCGTTTCTATTCGTATGGAGTAAGACATTGCGACACTTTATGAGAATGCTTACCGAAAAATCCTCTCTCTTTCTTCGCTATTTCGACTTTCATTCAACGTTTCTCGTCTACTGAGTACGCCAAGAAATAGAAAGACGTCGAAACCGGTTAGCCGGAGGGCCACTACCCCTATTGCTTTCGAAACGAGCAAAGGAAAAGCGCGAGCCTGAGATACACACGACTTCGGACATGGTTCGGTAAAGGTACCTCCAAGATTTATTTACTCGCCCGTCGGAATACAGATCGGTGATCGAAGAGCCTCTATCCCACTCAAGAAAGAGAGGGAGAATCTTCGCAGGTTCATTCGTAAATCGCTACGACGACGGCCTCCGACGCGTTTCTCGCTCGAGGAAATACGAGAGAAAAACTCTCTTGTAGATCTCTCACCGTCGAATCTTCCTTCCGTTGGAGAGTCTACAAACCTATACGACGAAAGGATAACCTTCTCGGTGATTTCAAGTTCGCGTTTTCTTTCTCGTCCTTTTCGTAAATCACGTCACGTGCGTAAAAGAAGAAGAAGAAAAAAAAACAAAAAAAAAAAAAAAAAACAAAAAAAAGAAAGAAAGAAAGAAAGAAAGAAAAAAAAGGAAAAGGATTTAAAAGCATCTGCCATTACTGAGGAGGTGCCAAGAATTTAAAGATATAGAGAGAAAGAGAGAATCGAATCAAATCGAATTGATATTTTTTACTTAGACTTTTATCGTCACTAAATAATTCAACATGGAATACAAATAGAAAGGGTCTACTTTATTATGTATTATTTTTCTCATAGTTGTCTTTGACATTATCAAGAATGACATCTCGACGGTGGTATTTTCGATGGTATGCACCGACTGTAAAGAAGAATGACAATGTCTTCGAAGATGGATAACCGGACATAACGAGAAACAATAGTGATGAGGAGGAGAATAAATATACGACAGATTATGAAGTCTTTTTAAAAATGATCCCAGCTACATAAAATGCAAATAGATTCGATAGTTTAAATAAAAAGTTTAACTTTATAATTATTGTTGAACAAATTTTTATTTAAATATTAAATACTAAATAATAAATAATAAATAATAAATAAAAACTGTAATATTAATTGTAAAAAAATAAGGATTAAATTTATTATTTATAAATAAGAATCATTCAAATAATACCAAAGAATAATTTATTATTATTATTTTTTATTTGCCAATAAAATTTTATTTTTTATTTCGGATTTAAGCGAGAAACAATTAATAATAATAAATTCTATTACAATTTTGTACGATCAACAAAGAGAAAGAAAATAATAATTTCGTATATCTTTTGATAACATCTTTTTTAATTAATACTAAATGTTTACTATTTGCTTTTTCTTTTTTTATCTGTGGATGTAAAAATTAAGCTGGATATGCTATAAATGCATTCCCTTGTCATATCAGAAATAAAATGAATGTAATTTTTTTGAGATCTTGATACACAGCTTTTTATCAACGTGTTAATTAACGGATAGCAAAACATCCAATCTTTTTCTTTGAGACTAATGAGTTTTCCGTTGCGGTAATGAAATATAAGATAAAGCTATTCCTTAATGGATATTATCTTCCCTTTGTAAAATATTTAAACTCTGTGTAATCGTTTTTTAAACATTCTAAATACTTTTGTATATGACAAAATTCACGATTTTCAAATAATATTTTTTTTCCAACAACTCGGAAAAGATCCTTCCTTTTATTTATAATTTCGTAAATTCCATTCAATACATCGAACATAGAGTCCCATCGTATTTGTTCGATTTCAAACAGGTTACGTCCGAAAATTTCAATAATAATTTCATATATATTTGTTTCATAAATACTACGAGCCGTGTTCAATAAATACCACGAGTCGTGTTCCATAAATACATAAGTATATTTTTTGAATATTTATTTATGGATATCAAATAAAGAGAATAGACATCTAATATCTTTATTGACATCAATTGATTGGATAAAAATTAATAATACAAACGTTTCAAATATTTAAACAACGAAGGAACATTTTCTTCAGGAAAAGATATTTATCAAAATATTGTCAATTTTCTAAAACGTATCATTGTACGATTCATCTTTACTTTAATTTTTATTAAAAATTTTTCCTTGAATTTGAAATATCAATGATAGAATTTTCCGATTCTTTCGCTCTAAATATCTTGAATGTTTTTATAATATAAAATTAGTTTCATTGTCTGTCACAGTTACTATCATTTTATTTCGAGTTAAATAAAATTCACAATGAATTTTAAGTATATCGATTATTTTATCAAAAGTATGTCTGTACAAGAACTTCCGAAAAGCAAGATACATTAATCTTTCGTTCATACATTTTACAATCTAGTTACGATGAATTATATTGAATATTGAAAAAGTTTTTCTTCCTTTTTTGTTAATTAAATATTAATCGAATGGAACTAAAAATATCTACTAATATAAATAATTAAATATTGAAAATATTAAATAGAGAAAAAAAAAATGAAAAGAATGAGATCCTTTTTTTTTTTATTTCGATTTTAAATGAAAGGAAAAAAGTTTATAAAGTATAAAAATCAATTAACAATGCTCTCTGTTTACAGGTTCGATCTACGTTTAACTTTCAAGTTCGTCCTTCTTCTCTACTTGTTCTTTCTCATTTTCTTACTTTTTTTTTTTTCTTTATTCCTTTCTTTTTCTTCCTGTCTTTCTCCGACAGCGACACGTACAATGCATCGTCAAGCAGCCGTCCACGTCGTTCGAAGACAGATCGACACGTTTTGCATTTTTAAACACGTATAAATTAAAGTAGCCACGTCAAGTAAGCATCCACGTAGCACGTGCCGAAAAACTCTAGACAGAATGGATTGCACGGGAAATATGTCTCCTGTAGAATGTCGTCCTTGTCCATATTGGACAACTACCAAGGACTATTATTGAAGTTTGATTCTTTTGAAGGTTTCAAAACGACCCTGAGACGTATCTATTCTATTGAATAAATTAAGACTATTTAAAACTCATATAGAAAAAATGATTTTGCTCAAACGATCGAAATAAAAATATCTATTCAATTTTTTTGTGTAAAACAAATAATCTAATGATATAAATATGATAAAATCTATGATAATATTAAACGACATTTCTGACATTTCTAAGTCCTAATTTTTTTATGCAGTGTCTCGATACGGCCAGAAAGATATAGAGATAGAGAAACATAGATAGATAGAGAGACAGAGAGAGAGAAGAGAGAGAAAGAGAGAAAACTGGCTTCGATTTGAAATTGGAACCACACGTGGTTACTTGGCAGCTACGTACCCTGAAACTCCCTAAGGTGAACAGTAGTACTCTCAGAGGAAATGGACAGATGGTCTGGAAGCTGCTCGATTCTACCACGTACGGAATGAGAATCTTCTGCTATATTATGTACGTCTATACATATTATGTATGTATATGTCTATATATACATACGTACGTATGACTTTATGTACGTACGTATGTATGTATGTATGCATCCATGCATGCGTGTGTACACACACACATATATATATATATATATATATTATATATGTATGTAGGTAGATAGGTATGTACAAGAAGTCTGGTACGCGACGATTCCCTCGTGCTTTCGCGAGTAGCAGAATTCTATGTTCAATCCGTAGACTGACAATCTTTCCTTCAGGATGAGGTTACGACTCGTGTTCAATCGAAAAAAAAAGAAAATAGATTAAATAGTTTGGTTTCATTTTTATAGAAATCCTTTAGAAATTAATATATTATAAACGATGACATTGTTATAGGCTCTTATAACTTTTTCATATTTTCGTGAAAACATGAAGCATTTATACGAGAGAATATTTCCTACACCTTCTGTTATATTCATTTTCGTTATCTAATTAATACAAGTACGAAACAGACAGCAATGTGTTTCAGACGACTTCCTCTAGTAATTAATATTACGCATAAGTGAATTGCGTGCTCGAGTCTCCCTTTCAGACGTTCGACACAGCACATCGTAGAGATTGAAAGTGAGAATATCGATGACGGTAAAGTGAATGAGTGAGTGAGTGAGTGAGTGAGTGAAAGAGAGAGAGAGAGAGAGAGAGAGAGAAAGAGAGAGAGACAGAGAGAAGATACTGCTATCGAGATAATTACTCACTTGATTGAACTCCTCTCGATTCGACGATATGCACCTTCGACATATTTCTCACGTTGGAGAAATGAGACACCATTTCCAAAGAAATAAATAATTCATTTGGATAGAACATTATCCCATTTAAAAAATAAAATCATTTCGATATTTCGTCTATTTAAATGTTTATATCAGATAAGAATAGACGGGACGTGTTTTATAAAATCGAATTAAATTCATTTATGTCCTATTATTGTCTATTCGAAATATTACATCGATTATTTTCATAAATGCGTTTATATTTACGATTGGAATAGTAAATTATTCGGAAAGTATTACTCAAGAGTTTGGCGAACTTCCAAAGACGTCTACATTTCGGGTAAATCGTTTTTCCAATCTCGGAAATGGCGAGTTGGAAGAAAATTAGGCTCAATCAGGAAGGAGAAATAGAGAGAAATCGATGAACGCTGAGACTGGGATGAGGAAGGCAGAAGGAGGATGTTATATCGAGGCGTGAAACGTTCTGAGACTTCGCGGAGTGAAAGCAAACAAGGGATAAAAGTAAAAAGAGAAATAGAAAGAAGAAAAAGATGAAGAAGGAAGGAAGGAAGGAAGGAAGGAAGGAAGGAAGGAACGAACGAATGAAGGAACAAACGAATGAACGCAATTTTTACGAGCGAACTCTCACCTTCGTAGTTGGAAGCCTCGGTAAAGAAGAAGAAAATCCCGAGAGAGAGAAAGAGAAGGTAGAGAAAAGGATAGAGGATGTTAGAGAGACTCTATTCCCCCTTACAAATGCGATCTAATGACGCGCGAGCTTATCTCCGAAGGAACGGACATACCAGAAAGACGAAAAGAAGTAAAGGAAAAAAGAAAGAAATAGAGATAGATAGGTAAAAAGAGAGAGAGAGAGAGAGAGAGAGAGAGAGAGAGAGGGTGTAAGTTTGGTTACCGTTCGGATAGAAGGGAGGTGAGTTTCGACGCAATCCCGGATACGGAAAGGTCTTCCCAATTCTAGGAGTCAATACACGCGGATATTGCAACCATTTGAAGTCCCTTTCGAAGTAAGAGAAATAAGGATAGAAAGAAGAACGTAGAGAGAGAGAGAGAGAGTGAGAGAAAGAGAGACGAAAGAGGAAGAAAAATCAGAGAACATGGACAAGAGAGGGATCGAAACTATCACGAAGAGGGAAGAGCGTTAGTGTCACGTCCAATAAAATTGTCTGTGCACCCTTCGAACGAGCCACCCTCGTAGGATAAAATGCAGTATCGGCCTGCACTGGGTACCGATTGTAAAACGAAAATCGGACTGATCTGAGAAAAAAAGATGAAGGAAAATAAAAGATCGAGGAACGGTTGACGAGTTTCTCTTCTTTTTTTTTTTTTTTTCTTTTCCTTTTCTCTTTCTTCCGAGGGACCATTACTTGGTTCTTTCGAAACGTGCATTTATGAGAGAGGGTGCGCCGCACCACAGCCAATTCTCAAAGCACTAGGTCGGTCTCTTGTAACGCGAAATATATTTACGGCGTGTGAGCCAAACGGAAATCACTGTTGTGCCTGTCATCGTCTCTTCTTTCCTATCGTTTTATTTTCAAGTGTCGGCTGTCGACTCGCTGACGGAGAATTCGTCACGACATCACGACACTTTGAACCTACGTGCTTTTGTTTCCTCTTTTTCTTTTCGACGATCGAGTCATCCTTTCTGTAATTAGAATCTATGGGATAGTACGATTAGAATTTACGTTATTTAAATTTTATTCAAAGTAAAATCGTATAGATTAATTAATTAATTTAAAATATGATCGATTTATTGATTTATTATATTGATTTAAATAAGGATTAAATATACGATAATTCTTAAATATTAATATCATACATTTTTTTTTCTTTTTTTTTTTTTTTTTTCTTTTTTTTTCAGAGATACGTGTAAATCAGAATAAATTGAATTTATTTTTTCATAAATTTTATGATACGTTTAACTGCATGAAAATTTATTTTCCATATCTCCCGGGCTCGTCGAATTATCGACAAAACTGAAAGATTTAAATGTTGATATATATATATATATGCATGTATATATGTACGTATATACGCTCGTTTGTAAAATGCGCGATTATTCTTGTCGACGGACTCGTATCTCGAGATTCAAACCGAAAGTCGTTCGTATGCATTTGCAAGAAGAATCGGGGAGACACGAAGTAGGACGCAAGGCCGTTCATGGAGTCAAAAGTTCTTCTCCTATGCTGTAGGAAATATATCTTGTATTCGGTTGAAAGAGCAGCGGAGACAAGGGGCTGGGGGGAAAAAAGGATTAAGAACTCTGAACGTACTTCGAGCGGACGATTCTCTTTCGTTCTGTCTCGATGAAACGTAGAAACGAAAAAAGAGAAATGAGAGGAAAAAAGAGAGAAAGAAAAAAGAATAAGAGGAAGAGGAAGAAACAGAGAGAAAGAGAGAGAGAGAGAGAGAGAGAGAGAGAGAGAGAGAGTCTCCCCTTTTTAACTTGCGACACTGCGATGGGTACGACTTGGCTCACAGCGGTATTATAATTTACGAAGGGAGGCATTTCGAGTTGGGAGCTGCTTTTTCTTCGGCACACTGGCGTCTTCGAGTAGAAGGGGGGAGAAAGGGAAAGATCCGATGGTCCTTCTTTGTACGCTCTCCTCGTCGATGTCGCTGGTGAACAAGTTGAAAGAGGATGGGATAGAAGAAGGAAGACTTAAGGAAGGAAGAGGACGTCGCGCAGAAATGATTTGTGGTGCGATGAGTTACGAGAGCTCCTTTTCGATTCCCAACAGGTTTGTGGTAACCTTGGCCGGCGTGTGTCTCGAAATCGATGCCGTGCCGACAACGTCGTAGGGATCGCTTAATAAGACGGTGATCGGTTAAAAGCGAGAACATCGGAATCGAGTGAGGATTCGAAGATGAGAATGCTGAAGGAAGAAAGGACTCTCTCTCTTTCTCTTTCTCTTTCTCTCTCTCTCTCTCTCTCTCTATCTATCTATCTATCTCTCTCTTTCTCTTTGTCCTCGTCTGGAGTATTTAGACTCTAAAGCAACTCCATTCGTTGGTTTCGAGAACTTCTTCTCTTCCCTCTTCCTTCTCTCTATCTCTTGCTCACTCTTCCCTCCATCCATATATCCATCCATCCATCCATCCATCCATCTATCCATCCATCCATCCATCCATCTGTTCTTCTTCTTCCCTCTTTCCTCTTTCCTCTTCGCGTACGCGTCGTTCCTGAGTGGCTTTGCGATCGGAGTACTTAAACGGGACACGACCGAAGCGTTAATGAATCTCCGTCGGGACTCATTCGCACTGTGGGGTCAATACTCTTTTGTATCTAGGGGAGCATCATCATCATCTCTCTCTCTCTCTCTCTCTCTCTCTCTCTCTCTCTCTCTCTCTCTCTCGTTTAAAGAAGAGATCCACGTTAGATTTTATATTCTATTTTTACTATTACTATTATTTTTATATCATTACATGACAATAACGTAGATACGTATTAAAAACAAAATGATTACAGATATACGTAGAAAATTCATTGACTACGTTCTGTTAAGAAACTCCATTACAACTAAGCATTGTATCTATATGTGTGTACGACTCACGAAGAGGAGATGCGATCGGCCATGTAAAACGGGCCGCTCGGTTAACGTACACGTCCGTCTCTTCTCCTCTCGTTACCTCTCTCGCGGTCACGAATGGTCACGAAAGTGCAAAGAGAGATAGAGATAGGACCCTCTTTCGTTTCTCCTTAATTAATCTTCAACGTAGCCACCTAACGATATAGCTATCGCAACAACCGTTTTTCTTCTTCTTTTAGTCTCCCTCTCTCTCTCTCTCTCTCTCTATTTCTTTCTTTTTCTCTTTCTCTTTCTCTTTCTCTTTCTTTTTCTTTTTCTCTTTCTCTCTCTCTATCTGTCTATCTTGCAAATATCTTGCATAATATCTTATCTTACATCTGTTACTTTCTTGATTTCTCCCTCTTGCACTTTGCACTTTGCAAGTTTCCTTTTAATACTTTCTTGATTTGCCGTGGACATTTAAATAAATCGTTTATCCCTTTCTATTTCTTTAACTCGAGCTTTGATTTTTTTTTTGTTTTTTGTTACAATCAAAAAATCTAAAGTGAGATCATTTTAGGTAATTCGGCGAAATAGAAAAAAAAGAAAAAGTATTAAGGATAGAGGGACAAATACAAAAATGCGTTCTCTAAGTGAAACGAAGCGTAGAAGATCGGTCCGTAATGTTCTCGTAGAATTTCTAACCTTTAACCATACGATAGTGTTCGCTCTTATCGACCATTTTCAAGACACTCCCGTTCTTTCCACAAAGTACGTTCCTAACACCCACTTCCGGCTCTTTCTCATTTTTCATCACCGCGTAGAAGAAGGCTTATCATTTTCAATTGAGCGATTCAAAATTTTACGAGGAATTTATTTATCCACGAAAAAGATCCTTTGATGGAAAGTTGTACGCTATATATAACTTAAAGTACAATAATACCGATCGAATCTACTTATCTTTACAGAGGAAGGACGTTTAAGCATTTCTAATTAGCCATTGAAGATACTTATTACTTTCGCGTATATTAATTAGTTAGAAAATGAGATTAATAGGTAATTAAAAATTCTTGATAATGCGAGGTAAAAGGAGAGTATGAAAATAATATCCGAGAGATCGTGATATCTTCGAAAGAGATTTAAATTCGTAGTTATTTAAATAGAAACTAACGAATGTACCGCGTGTCATTCGGCGTTGCAACTAGACTTGAATAATGGTTAAGAACAAAGGAATCTTGTTCGAGTAATAATACTGGACGACAATCGTTGACGTTTAACCGATATAACGTATACGTACTACCGTTGACAGACAATGCCTGGTAATTAATTATCAACAAAGTACATGGCGAGAGCGAAAGCGAGAACGAGAGCGAGAGCAAGAGTAAGAACGAGAGCGAGAGAGAGAGAGAGAGAGAGAGAGAGAGAGAGAGTGAGAAGGAGCAAGAGAAGAGCTTGCATTGTAGTCTGTATCTGGTATTTATCTTGAAACATCAACAATGCAGGGAGCCGGCACTCGCGAGATGCGTGAAGGTAAAAGAGAAAGACTAGAGAATCTCGGCGAGGCACAAAGGGATTAACGGTGTGAGTATCGCCTGTAGCTTTGTCTCAACGCTATCGAACTATCGTTTGAGAACGATCGAGAAACGACGATCTCTCACCGACCATCGTATCATTCTTTCTCTTTCTCTCGTTCTATATCATTTTAGCTTCGGTTAACTCTTTCATCGTGATTTTCTTGTTAACGCAAACGTAGAAATAAAATTTGCGATATAATTAATGATACAGCTATTGTACGAGTATTCCTTTAAATTTGATAATTAATCCTTACCGAGATATTGATAAACATTTATACGTGTGTGTATCTTTAAAATGTTTACCCTGCAATTGTAATGAGCTCCAATCGTACGTCGATTTTCTTTCTCTCTCTCTCTCTCTCTCTCTCTCTCTCTCTCTCTCTCTATATATATATATATATATATATATATATATATATATATATATATCTTTTATCAATAGAAAGATCAATGCAGAAGTCTCTCATATCCTTTTTCAAACTCGAATAATCATCTCATTTTCAGAAAGATTAAAGTTTCTAGAGCGAATACAATTCAACTCGAGGCGTCGAATTCGTGACGGAAATTAACCGAACGTTGACCGAAGCGAAACGAACGACCAGCATGGCTACGAGTAATTAGTCGCTAATAGAAATGGAGCGTGGTGATTAAAAACAAAAAGAAGAAAATGCGCTTTCCGTCGTTAGCCACACCTAGATAGATTACACGGAGACCCGTATCAACGCATATATACGCGGTAACGAAAATTACTATCATCGCTATCACAAGCATATCTCCCTTTCCCCCCTACCCCTTTTCTTTCTCTCTCTCTATCCTTTAGATTAAAAAGAAACGATGTTTACGAGAAAAAGGGAAAAAATGAAAAAGGAAATTACGAATAGGCCGCGAATTCGCAGTGTGTGAATCGCTTCTCTCTCTCTCTCTCTCTCTCTCTCTCTTCTCGAACGGGGAGCAGACGGATAGTACTGTCCGATTTGATAACCAGTCCTATAAATTGTCTGTAGTTCGTCGATGCGAAGCTTAGATAGCAAGGAGCTCGCCTGCTTGCTGCCGCTTCTGCTCTCGCGAGTCGGCCATAAATTTTAACGATTCGCGGGACCGTCTGTGTGTATCGCATTTCCTTTCTACCTGTGCGTAGCCGCTAATAGAGTCGAGGGAATAATCGAAAAAGACGATGGTAGCCATTAAAACGTGCCTTTCGACGACTCGATCGCGTTACTTTTCTACCTGTGAGACATTCCTGGCGCGAAGACTCGCAACTTTTTCTCAATTTTCTTTATTTTCCCCCAAGGAAAATTTTTTTACGAGAGATATATATATATATATATATAGTGATTACTTACGTGAACGTGTTTAATTAAGAAACTGGTATACTATCTAACTAGATCTTCATCGATTTACTCACTTATCGTCGTTTATCGTGAAGATATTTTATTTCTTACATTTTTTTCTTTTTTTTTTTTTTTTTTTATATAGAATATCGTTTTGTCATTAAACATTTTGTCGTAGAAACGATCGTCAGTGTCCTTTTTATAAAGTTTAGACAATCCAACTTGTATTTTCTTTAAAAATGATAGAAACTTGGCATGTAACTCGAGGAAAAAGTTTGTATCATCGAAAAGCATTCTTCATTCCGGTGTCGTGTTTACAAAGAAAAAGTTTGCCGATTATTTCTCTCTCTCTTTCTCTCCCCCCTCCCTCTTTCTCTCTATCTATCTATCTATCTATCTATCTATCTATCTATCTCTTTCTCTTTATCTATCTATTTATCTATCTATCTTTCTTTTTCTCTTTCTTTTTCGAAAACATGCTTACCTATTTTCGTTTCTATAAATCATTCGTCGCCTGAGAAAATATGTTTGGTCGACTCGAAGGAGTAAAAAAGAAATAAATAAAGAAAGAAAGATACGATGTTGCGGTGAATTTGTCGCCGGAGTTGGCACGTTTGTACAGCCATTAACGGATTTAAGAGGACTGGACTGAACTCACACAGTCATCGAGAGGCCCTCGACACTCGATTCTCATATTCCTTGATGCCCTTTTTTCTTTTACTTTCTTTCTTTCTTTCTCTTCTCTTCTCTTCTCTTCTCTTCTCTTTTCTTCGTTTCTCTTCGTCTTCTTTCTTCTCAACCTTCTCATTTTCTCGTACGTCGAAAGGAAGATTTACGGGGTACTAAACGATTCCAAAGAATTTAATTGCCACGCCGTTCGTTATTATCGCCTCGGCTTCGTTACGGTCGGGCACTTTTGAATTAGCCACGGACTCTTTCGTGACCGCGTTTGATGTCCTATGGGATTACGTAGTGCGTGGTACGTTGATAAGTGAAAATTGAGTAAAAGATTGAGACAACACTACAAAAAGAAATAACGTTACAAATCTTATAAGATATTTATTAAAATATTGAAATAAAAAATGAGAAATGTCTTTTAATAATAAAATGTTTAATGGTGGTGGTGGTGGTGGTGATGGGGGGGAAGGGTCATGATTTTATTATTTGAGATATTAATTATTTTATCGGATTAATTTTATATATACTTTAATAAAGTTTAATAAAGGAAAAAGGACTATAATATAGGAATGATCAATATTATTATCTATTTTCGTTGGATCGAATCTATAATGTTTTATCTTTCTTCTCTACGTGATAGTCAAGAGAATCATTGCTAGAAAGGGATATGAATTAAAGGGCGAACTGCTGTTAGACGTTTAATTTCGAACTGTCGAGTAGTGGAATCGTATGATTTGCATATATTTCATCGAACTTTCAACATAAAATCGTTCGAATGCGCCCATCGAGTAGAAATAAGTTGATGGAAGATAAGTAGATACGTGTCATCCACGATAATAACTAATTTGCGAATGAGATCGTAATATCTATTTATTAAATTTACTAAAATTTTTAATAAGACCTAACGTCGACGAAAAAGCACGAAGTAACTTACATTGTGAACAGTGATTAAAAGAGGGATGAGGAAATAATTAATCCAGGTATTAAAACGACCGCTTGGGAAATATCGACGTAACCATGACCGTAAAAGGGAGAAAAATAAAAACAAAAAGGAAAAAAGAAAAAAGAAAAAAGAAAGAAAATAAAAGGAATAGAGAAAAAAAAAAGAATAAAAACGAAAGGAAAGAAAGTAAAAAAGAAAAAAAAGAAAAAGAAGAAAAAGTGATTCTTTAAATAGGCGGTACACGTTACGCGAAGATTACAGGCAAAGGCTATTTTCTAAAACACCGTCGTATTTTTCTTACGATCTCTCGTGCCTTTTATCCCTTGTCGTGGGACATACCTCGTAGTGGGAGGGAAAGAGGAGAAAGAGAAGGAGTAGTAGTAGCCGGGTCGAGCGTGCCTCGTAAACAGCCAAGCTTTCCATCTCTTTTTCCAGCGTGGAAAACGGCACGAAGCTCGGCTTACAACGTTTTAAACTCCATTCGGACGAGATCGTGGGCGTAGGTAAACTGTCTTCGAGCCAAGAAACGTCTCTTCTTCTTCTCCTACCCTTCCTGGTTCGTACTCTCTCCGAGATTGAACCCTTAGAGAAGAGACAACGCTCGGATTGCTTCCATAAACTCCACACTACGGCGCCATTTCGTCTTACTACGAATTAATCTGCTTATCGAAAGAGGCATCTACGTGGGTTCGTAATCGCGCGTGAATTCAATTACCATTTCTTACATTCGACTTAGTTGATTTCCAATAGTAATAAGTTTTACGTAAATCCGAGAGAAATTTTTTTACCAGAGATTTTTTTTTCTTTATCAGGGATTAATCGTCATAGTTCTTTTTCTCTTTTTCTTTTTTTTTTTTTCCCTCGTTAATCGTTTATATATTACACACATTGCAATTTGTCTTCTCTCTTTGTAAAATGACTTATGCAATCTAATAAATTTCATTCTTCTCTCTCTCTCTCTCTCTCTCTCTCTCTCTCTCTCTCTCTCGGTCTCTTACCAACGATAAAAAAAATATCGCGAACGATCGAAAGAGAACGAGTTCGCAAGAAAAAAATCGAGCGACAAAGAATATAACCGAGCATCATTTATACTATATCTTTACTACGGTAAGGGCGTTAAATTATTTAGTACTTTTAAACGATACTCGGGTTTGGCACGGCCCGTGAAAATATTTCGTTTCGCTTATTCCCAAGTAAATATGCTAGATGCATACGAGTGGAAGTTACACGCTCGGTACATACGCGCCTCTTGAAACACGAACTCACGATCCCGTATCGCGTGTAACGTCGTAATATGCGACGTTATTACTTCCATTGCCTTTCCCGCTTCCAGAGATAAATTCTTGAAAGCGTCGCGCAAGCCAGTAGGGGTTTCATACGCGTGGAAGACTTGTACATACGATTGCATTAACTGCTCTCGCAAGTTTTACGTAGGCGTTTTCAAACGTAGCGACTCTTCTTTTCGAAACTTTCTTCGATCCTCGATATCCTTCCTTTTGCACGAGAGATAATGCCATGATAAGAAAAGGAATATACCTGTCGCGAGACTAGTATGAAATATACTGGGTAATTTGAAAATGATCGTCGACGCTTTAGAATGAGAGAATAGAGAAAGACAGAGAGAAAGAGAGAGAGAGAAAGAGAGAGAGAGCGAGAGAGAGATAAATTTAGAGATTATAATCTATAGAAACGTCCTGATTTATTATTAATTTTTCTTCATATAACCATCCGAAACAGGATGTCATGCGGATTAATATAACATTTGACGTTTATTCTCCAAATAGGCCAAATTTCTAATTGATTTTTGTTTACGAATTAACTTGTATTATAGCAATTGCTTATTTTACCGAAACATACCTTTTCATCTTCATGGAATACGTTTGGTTAGCGAGAAACGTTGGATAACCGTGTATCGAATGCGTCGAAAGCGATGCCAGGTCTACTGGTAGATAGAAGCAAGCTCTAGCTCACGGTTTTCCAGGTCGAAGAAGACAAAACCGGATTGTATCTTATCCAGAGAAACCGACGGCATTGTCTACAAAGCGAACATAGAGAACGAACTTACGGGATTGCGTTACGAGATTAGCTATGCTCGTAAAGTCTCGATTCCGAAGAAGGGGAAAGGGAAGGGTGCATCTTGGGCCGTGCATTCTCTTTGCTACCATCGCGATTCGATCGTGATAATCTTGAGATTGTTTTCTCCATGGAGGAATTCCAATGAAATTTATCCTTTTCACATTGGTTCTACCGATCTAGATCATTAGTGATCTCATTGTATGAGCTATTAAAAGATATAGTCATATAACATATGTAACATTGTAATATTTTAAATTAATAAGTAAGTTAATATAAAATGTGATACTCTCATTAATAATTCGTAAATGAAAATAATTCCATGCTAAGAAGTATATCTAATTAACTTATCTATTCCTTACTATTTTCAAGAATTAAAAAAAAGAAAAAAAAAGAGAAAAAAAAAAAGAAAAAGGGAAAAGAGAAAAAATGTTTCCTCAAAGAAAGAATATTCTTTCGAAATAGGTTCGATCATTTCACCGATTAAAAAAAAAAAAAAAAAAAAAAAGAAAAAAAAAAGAAAAAAAAATGGGAAATACGGACAAAAGAACGTGCCTTGGGCGTAGTTTAAAATACGCGCCATGAGGATCGCGCGCAAAACCCAAGGAATTATTAATAGTGAAGAAAATTTAGATGCCCTCGGGTGCGAAGTCGGATAGTTACATTGGTAGATTATCATAGCTCGTAAAACCAGGGAAAGCTGGAGAAAAGAAGAGAGAAAAGGAAAAATTAGAAAAAGAAGAAGAAGAAGAAGAAGAAGAAGAAGTGGTTACAGTCTTGGCTTCCAACGTTACCTAATTCGATGTACGAGCTTCTTTTTCTACCCTTCTTATTTGCCCCCTACCCTTATCCACTTTCATCGTAGCAGCCCACTCGTCGAGCATAACGAGCGGTTAGACGACGACAGCGTAGCGAACTCCTCTCTTTTCCAACGAGTCCTTATGAGAAAACTTTGTCGATTCTCTCCCATCGAGCCTTCTTCGAGTCTCTCGAGACCAATAGATACTACCGTACGTAAGATACTTACAAAGCAAGTTAACGTGCATACGAAAGCATCAAATGAGCCAAATGTAAAAAATTGCTAAACGATTTTGAAAAGATTCGACGTGACACAACTTTAGAGATCTTTTTTATTGAATAAAAACGTAAAACGATACACATATACTTTTTCCTTCTTTTTTTTTCTCTCTTTTTTTTTTTTTTCATTTTTTATAAATATAATAAGAATCACAGCTATACCATTCAAAGGGACAAATTAATTTAAACAAATATGCTCTTCGATCAGTTTTTATTGATCTCGATAGAATGATTGTATATCATTTTAATCTAATCCAAATTCTGTACTGCTGTAATAAATATACGATCGTCAAGAATTTTAGAAACTTCTTCGATTTATATATATTTCAACGTTTTCCATGAAGAATTTAAGTTCGTTCGATCGAGACTTTTCTTTTCAATTTTTGTTTTTGATTTTTTACTTTGAATTTTATCCTCTTAAATTTCATTGTATTATATACATACGTACGTCGAAGAGAAATAGAAATATATAAGATATTTGACATTGTCTTTAATAATTATCATTGTCAGATTGAAATGGCTTATTAAAAGAATATTTCACTTTAATCTTTAAGTACTTTCTTTTAAAAAATGACAATGAGATTGTTCAGAGAAATCTTATGATAGGTACCCATTCAATTCCATCAATTTGAAGAGAAAATTGGTGCTATTTTAGATAGGCCAGAAAGCACTTAACATATGTACCTAGCAGAAAAAGAAGATAAATGAATGTATAAGACGAAAAGAAGATTTCCATTCATCCTTTTTTCCTACTACTACTACTACTATTACTACTCTTTCTCTCTCTCTCTCTCTCTCTTTTTCTCTCTCTTTTTCTCTCTCATCGGACGAGCTTTTTTCAACTCGATCATATGGAACGTTTCTGCTCCGACTTCTTCGCGCTATTCGAAGTTAATGTTCGCATATAAAAGAAGAAGAAAGAGAAAATGAGAGAGAGAGAGAGAGAGAGAGAGAGAGAGAGAGAAGAAAAGAAATGAAAGGAAATCAACGGGGAGAATAAAAGAATGAAAAGATCGAATGAGAATAAGAAAAAAGGGGAGTGTATCATTGAGTATGAGAAGGAGGGAAACGAAAAGTGGTGATCGAAAAAGAGAGAGTACGATCTTGATCGGTCTCACCGATTCCGAACGATAGAGTTACGTCCTCGAGCGATCTCCGATCCTTTCGAGAACGACTCTCGTGCTGGCAAAAAACGGCAGAGCATCTCTTTCGCGAACCACTCGTAATTCGTCGAAGGATCCTAAGAAGAGAGAACCCTGAATCAGCCGGACGTCTACGTTTTCATCGGAATATACGTGGGCCCTGGTGTTTTCGTCGATTCGAATTCTATTTCTTCTTTTCTTTCTTCTTTCTTTTTTTTTTCTTTTTTTTTTTTTTTTATTATACCGAAAAAAATCTATTTATTTCAGTATCTAGATTTAGAAACCCTAGAAGTAGAATTAAAGGAATAGATCTCTCTCTCTCTCTCTCTCTCTCTCTCTCTCTCTCTCTCTCTCTCTCTCTCTCTCTCTTCTCTTTAGTTTTTTTGGAATTCTCAAAAATAGGGTGCTAACTTTATAACAAGCTTATTAAAGGGAAAGTCAGTAAGCGCGCTCGTTTATTCGTTCTACTTTCAGTAAATGGTTTCACCTCGTGGCTTCCACTCCCAAGAGCAACATCATCTGGATTATGTTTGAGAAAGAGAAAGAGAAAGAGAGAGAGAGAGAGAGAGAGAGAGAGAGAGAAAGAGAGAAAGAGAGTGTATGCACAGTCCCTGAACAGGCGCGAAAAGACATCGCGATTATGTATTCCGGTTGCTCACGTTTGCGACGACCCTTGAGCGAGCCAAATTCTCCTCCCCTCTCCTATTCTCGTCTCTTTTCACCTACTCTACTCCTCCACCCTTCTACTTCTTATCGCTATCACTCCACCTCCTCTTCTCTCCCCATCCATTTCGAATTCCATCGTTTTTCTAACCTCTTGTAATTTAATTCAAGTCGCTTCCCCTCATCGAGGATTTTATCCTAAAGCATGGACGGCGACAAAGAGGATTATGGAAGGGCGGAGTGTTCACTCACGTTCTCCGATCACGCTTCACCGTTCCTGTTGGAAAATTGTTCGAAAAAATGGACCACATGATTAATAATTCCACTTTTTTTTTTTTTCCTTTACTTTATTTACTTTTTTTCTAGTTTTTCTTTCTTTATATATATACGTTAATTCATTCTTCGAATAATGTACGCTGTACTGGAATAAAGTAGATCCTTCGGAGATCAATGATTTTCTACGATCTCGCGTAAAAGATTGACGACGATCACGTTCGTTTATCTTACGTCTCTTAATTCGAGCTTTTCTTCCACGTAGGAAAGAAAAACGTTTGGAAGAGAGAGGGAGAGAGAAAACAGAAAAAAAAAGAGAAACGAATTGGTCGGGGAGGACTCGTTCGGCGGAGATAAAACTCGACATACTCTTGGTGGCGATGCCCAATTCCCTGCTACTCACCCTGCCTCCTCCCCCTCCTATTTCTCCATCTCCATCTCCTTCTACTCCACCCCAATTAAGTCGATAACGAACGTCGTTCTCCCGCATTCGTCGAAACTAAAATGAAGAAGGAAATAAAAAGGGAAAGAAATGTGAGGCGAGAGAGCGTATCCGTTCAAGCGGAATATAATAATATACTGTCGAGAGAAACGTGCCGACGTCGATGGAGCGAGAGCCCCGTCTCTCGTTCGATCGATCCGCTCTGTTCCGCGTCGACGTCGACGAGCGGCCAACCGGTTGGGAGGCAAAAGGAGGTGGGTGCCTTCGTGTGCATTGCTGAAAGTAGCAGAACTGGAGTTGGAGGTGGTGGTGATGGTGGTTGTGTTGGTGGTGGTGATGGTGGTGGTGGTGGTGGTCGACGAAGGGAGGAAACAAGTATCGCCTCGTAAAACGGGGTTTATCCGCAAAATTCTAATATTTATTCATACCCATCTTGCTGCGGGGCGACGGTGGCTTCGGCAGGCAGCACCGTCGGTGATCGACCGGGTGGAAAAGCGTTCTCGAAATCCCCGAGGGACGAAAAGTGGATGGCAGGATTACCCTTTTCTATAAGGCGCAGCTACTAGGTAGAGAAGGAGAACACTTCTCTATATACCTACCTATATACTTTGATTATGTATTGCAATATTTATATAAGTACATATGTATGTATGTATGTATGTATGTATGTATGTATGTACGTATGTATGTATGTATGTATGTATGTATGTATATATGTATGTATGTATGTACAGGGTACCCGCAAAACAATCTATATCTAATATATACTTTCTTTCTTAATGATTACTATTATCATTTTGTTTTTAATTTAAATTAATAACTCATTCGTTAAGAATAGGAGGAGATTAAACTTAAAGATTTAATATATTATCAAAATGATCTGATATCATTCATCTAAATAATTTTCTTATCAAGAATATAATTGTAAGGTGTAAAAAATTAATATAATATAATATAATATTACTTTTAAATAATATAATAAATTTTAATATTCGAAATATTTTACTGTTAAAAAATATATCAACTTTTTTTTGTATTATCTTCCATAAGAAGAAAAGGCAATGACTTTCGTGGTTGTCCAAGCGAGAGATGTCACGGTAAATGAACGTAGAACAAAAGGGATGATGGCCTAAGAGTACCCTGAATGAGTACGAGTTCGTTAAATGCATGTATTAAATCGTCGATGATCGCGCGAGCGAATCTTCGAAGGTCGTTGTTGCAGCATTTCTATCTTCAGTGCTATTGCTAGGACAAGGATAGTACTTCTTTACGAACCCGACCACGATGAGATCGTTAGAGGCTCGATTACTCGCAGTAGGGTTACCCCATGAATCGCCCTCGATGTAGCGGCCCGTGATACAATGCGGATAAACGTAATTCTTCCGCACCGACCGGATGACTAACTCTGCATTTCTTCGAGCTCCCTTTTTCTAAATCTTTTTCTCCTTCCTTTGTTCAAGACGTACAGAGATTTATTTCTTTTATTTTTTTTCATTTCTGTTTTTTTTTCCTTTCTTTTTCTACCAAAGAAAAGATATATATATAAAATTCTCCAAGTTTGCCAGGATCAATATATTTGTATTTATTTATATTACATATATAGCTTAACATTTAGGTATATTTGTTCGTAGAAAACGAAAAAGAAAATAGAGATACTTGGAAGTATGTTTACGTCTGTCCCATCGTTATCGCTTCTCGGCGTCACTTAATTTTCTCGAAGAAAGGTCCGACGGACTTGGCTCTGTTTACTTGTTACGCGGACCTCTGAAACGTAAGCATGTTGTCCCGAGGAGAACGAGGAGAAAAGAGCACTTATCGATGTTTAAGGTATCGTTTGGTTTCGATCACCAGAATTCGACGTTATCTGGCGATTCGTTTGTGGCACGAACAAACAAACAAACGAATAAATACGAAGGGAACGATCGAAGTAACATTAACTTGTCTTGGATTATTTGAAATTTCATTGATATAGCTCTTCTGTTAAGTTAATTTTTTTTTAAATCAAACATTTCCCTCCCTCGCTCCGTCCTTCTCTTTCTTTCTCTCTCTCTCTCTCTCTCTCAAACACACGCGCATACACATGTCTTACCTTATATATTTCTTTACTGATTATACATTTATTAAGTAATCTATTTATAATTATTTATAATTTTATACTTATAATTTTTTCTCTGTATTATATAAGAGATAATTATAATTATCTCTTTTGATACTATGTAATCTAATTTTTGTTATCATTAATAATCTAATTGTTCTAAGTTTCACTATGTTCAATATATACAATAGGATTTACTTTATATTAAAAGTTTCTTCGTGATGAAAATAAACTCTTACTTTCATTTCTAGGTAATATAAATTTTCGTTTTCGTAGAGAAGGGAAAAAGAATATAATTCGGTTATAGATTGAAACCCTCCTTCCTAACCCCTATACGATTTTCTCTATTCGAACGTCCACGACGATGAGATCGTTTTCGTCGATCTGTCGTGAAGCATTCGCGAAAAGTGAGAGGGAAAATCGTAAGGAAGTCCTATGCGTGTCAAAAGCTCTCTAGGGACCGTTTCGAACGAGACGAGTCCAAATTGCCGAGCAGCAGGTTTATCGTTTTCATGAATTTCGAGGACGCGCGTTCGGAATCCTAATCAGTTCGAACCCCTATACACCGATATCGAAAGACGTTCCTTTCGACGACGAGTAAGGATGCGTAATCCGTGAACGCGTACCAAATATCGAATGTTCGTGACCGGTTATACCAGCTTGTCAAGGGTGTTTCATTTTTTATTCGCATTAACTTGCCTTATATTTTATTATCCTCTTAACACTAACGTTTCCTTTTATTAATATTAAAACAAAAAGATCTTGATGATAAATATCTATCTGAATATTATAATTTATATCATTCAATATTTTATATATTTAATAATATATTAATTATATATAAATATTATATATAATTATTAAGAACGAATGGCATCACTTTTTTTTCTTCTTCTTCTTCTTCTTTTCTCTCTCTCTCTCTCTCTCTCTCTCTCTCTCTCTCTCTCTCTCTCTCTAAGAAAATGATTTAGACTATCTTGTAGATATATTTTCATGAAGTTTTTATTATATTACATAAAGACTACAAATAAAAGTTAAAGGTTTGATATAGGAAGAATATGTATACGATAGTGAGATAATGCAATTGGACAGAGAAGCGTTAGTGGTTCAAAAATAAAAGAGTTCAAACTATCGAGTAACGAGAGTGCTGTCGTACGTACTCACTACGAAGAGCAACGGGTTTCGATGTTTTTCCTTCGTATGGCAAAGTAACGTCCGCGCACTTGGTATGTTATTTCATACCGGGTGTCCAGTAGCCTTCAGGCGACTTTTCGCCTGTACAAAGTTAGGTTTCGTCGTTGGTTTTCTTCGACGGCTTCCCTCAGACTTTTCTTTTCGTTCTTCGATCGTATTTTTCGATATCGACGGTAGTTTTACGTTTAACTCGATTGTACATTTCTCAAGTTTTCTCTTTTCGAAAATAAAAAGATAAAGGAAAAACGATATATACGGATTTTGGTCGTAAAAATGATAAGTAATGAAGATGCATAGGATGAATATCAGAATAGAGGCCAAACAATGAATGTCGAATACAACTCGAATGGACACGAATCCCTTGAAACGTAGGAAACAACCTCGTAGAAATCATTCGGGATCTCTTTCCAAGCCATTACGCGACGTATCCCTTCACGGAAGGGCGTGTCTTTTAATTGGGTGGAAAGAGTCGATAAGATGGCAACTTTTCTCTCCCGGTTTTGTTAGACGGAAACAGTCGGAATTCGGTGTCTGGAAACATCCGGATCGTCTTCATTCTCGGAGATGGAACGCCATGAGGAAAGGATGGACCACAGCTGGTGCTCTCAGAAGGAACAACGTCTATTTTTCTATTTCTCTTTCGCTTTCTCTCTCTCTCACTCTCTCTCTCCCTCTCTGTGTCTATTTATCTATCTTCATCTTTATCTTTCTTACTTGTATAGAGAACGTTACAACTTGTACAATTTTTTTCTCTTTTTTATTATTATCCAACTTTTAATTAAACGCCGATGCGAACAAAAAATATTCTCTTGGCACGGCCCAGTTATATTTCGTTCTCTGCTATTTCTATCGTTGCGAAGTGGTTTACGTTGACGATCGAAAAGGAGGTTTAAGAGAGAAAGAGGAGTGTCGTTATCGCTGGAAAAATTTTCCGTTTTGACGGCACTCTAGGGAATCATTAAAGTCACTTTGCGTCGGTGAATGAGACGCGAAGAAGGGAGGGGTCTTATGAAAAAAGAGTAGATATACGAGAACGGCTGGAAACCATCGTTACGTTACTTCGGTCCGTGATAAATTAGAAATCGATCCCTTTCGAGTCGTGGACGATTAATCGACAGGATAATCGCGTGGAATCTTTCATAAATCATCTATCGTGAGAAGAGTAGGTAATAAGGGGAAGAATCCTTCGAAGATTTTCTTTTGGAAAAATCAAGAGATCTTTCGTTATTTCGAATGGTATTATTAATTAATTAATATTCATTATCAAATTATACGGACATAAATAAATTAAAATTAAAAGCGATTGACAAAGAGATTATATATATTTAAAGGTCGCATCTTTCTTTCCTCGATACGTTTTCTTCAATGAAAATATCGATAATTATAATCAATTATTTTTACGAGATAAAACGAAAAGGAAAGTGCGTTGACGTCATTATTATTATAAGAAATCCTTATCAGTATGTAATCTCGTACAATCTTATTTTCATCAAATGTAACATGGTTACAATTAATTTTAAAACCTTCTTTTTTTTTCTACTTTTTGTTTACAAGCGCCATGAATTTTCCTTCGCTTCGAAGTTAGCACTCGCACGAACATGTTTGTTCTCGCCTAGTACTCGTGTACGCGTTTACTTCGAATTATTAATCTCTCGTTTCTGTGAGCGCAAAGAAATGGTAAACAATATGCGCGTACAATTAATTTACTGGGGTAGCATTTTGCCTTTTAATTAAAAAGCGCTTTCCGCGGAGTGAAAGACGGTTCGGTGAACGAGAGCGGAATTCTAATTAAAAATAAAAAAAAAAAATAAAAAAAATAAAAAAAACAAGAAAAAAAATAAGGGTGGGGATAGCAAAATAGAAAGAGAGAGAAGATCGTATTCGGCATTATTATTAGTGACCTTATAAAGAATTCTTTATTTTTTATTTTTTTTTTATTTTTTTTTTATTTTTTTTTTTTTTTTTTTTTTTTTGGAAATATATTAATATGTTTTATATATGAAATTGCATTCAGTCTTATTCGAAAAGTATTCATTTTTTATTACCTCACAATTAGATAGGTATGCCTTTGGTATTTTTACCTATTATTTTTCTTAAAAAATTATTTTTAATTAAGTATTTTATTTGAGACACATTTTGAAGAAAGAATCGATATATATTTTTGTTCTCTCGATTCTGTATAATAGTCGAATAACCTCACGAAAGATCGAGGAAAAAGAAATAAAAGATTCAAAAGTAAAGAATCGGCCGGCATGAACTTAATAATCGTGGCGAATGTAACTCGAGCGGATAAACTAATCGAATTAGACGGTAAGCTGAGCATGTACGTTCTCGATACCGAACGGTTCCGGGTTCTCGATAGCATCGAGACGATCGAATAAAGCTGCTTTTGAAAAAGTGAAGCAGGAGACGAAAAAAAGAGAGAACATTTTTCTTCATTCTAGTAGTTTTATTTTTTAATCCAAAAAAAAAAAAAAAATAAAAAGAAAAGAAAGAGGGAGATAGTATTCAACATTAGAACTTTCTCTCTCTCTTTCTCTCACTCTCTCCGACATCCTCATTTCCTTGTCGTCCTTCTTTTTGGCAAAGATTTTTCTATCGCCATATTTTTATTTAATTAATTTACTTTGTATTTCTTATTATTGATAATTATTATTGTTTATTCAATTTTGTTATAAATTATGTTACATGTTTTCTTTTCTAGAGCAGCAATCTTAGCAGTAATAAATATTGTTCTCTCTTTCTCTCTCTCTCTCTCTCTCTTTTCTAGTCACGGCAAAATGGGGAAGAAGAAGCTCGTTAATGTTTAAAACGACTTCCAACCCTTAACTCGCGCGCATACACGTCGGGCTAGAGGTTGGTGTTAATAAATCAAACGACTGTACCAACGACGGGGTCGAAAATTTGCGCTCGCACAGTGGCCACGTAGTGCGCATGTACCTACGATCTGGCTCCATAATAGGTCGCTTAATAATTCCGTAGTAGGAGAAGTTGGAAGCGAACTAGCAAGCAGCAATTAATTGTCCATTTCGCATGTGCGAGCTTGTATACGTGAGAAACGTAAGAGAATCTAAGCGATTCGTCGACAAATTTCAAAGCTTGCTTCTCTCTCTTTTTCTCTTTCTCTCTTTCTCTTTCTCTTTCTCTATTACTCCATTTTGCTCTTTTTCCTCTTTCGTACATGGTCGACCTATTTTCTTCACGAATTTACCTAGTTTCCCTATTTTTTTTTTCCTCTTTGAAAGAATACTTCGACAACGAGACAAAAGTGCTTATTTGTAGTTACACAAAAGTTCGTGTAAATAGAAATAATTTGAATCCACATCCGAATTGTTTTTATGATCCAAAAGATTTATTATTTTCAAATTAAAATTTTCTTTTGCGTTTGATTTCTATCGATAATTTTAATTTTAATTAATATCGATCGAATAAAGATTAAATCACATTTTATAACAAAATTTTGATTTTGTATCGTCCCAGGACATTTTCTCGATAAATTGAGTATACCTTTAGGAACTATTAAATAAGAAAACTCCATTGGGACGGTATTACGAATTTATTTATCTAATCGTCTAGCACCGAAACGAAGACGTTCGTCGTGAATTTCTACGAACGTTACTATCCAGTTGGCTTCATGTTACATCGTTTCTCGCACGAACGATCCTTTCGACTGCTTTCTTGCATATAAATACGAGCCAAAGAAGTTCGTAGATTCAGCGTTGATCGGAGGTAGGTATATCTATTTCTAGTACCTACGAATTTTCCCAAGAGACGTAGATAAAAGATAGGGAAGAGAGGGAGAGAGGGAGAGAGAGAGAGAGAGAGAGAGAGAGAGAGAGAGAAAGTGAAAAAGAAAGAGAATAAAAAGAGAACGTTACTATGAATCAATTTATATTGACATAGCAAAACATTTGGTTACATTCACGTACAAATTTTTACACGTAAATACGACCGTCTGAAAAAAGAATTAACTAATACAAGGTGGAATACGAATGAACTTTTGGCACGAATCACGTTAAACGATAATTCATTCTAAACACCGAACGAACGAAGTATATATGTTTACATTGAATGGTCACATGTAAGAAGGTTTTTATCGGCGCCTGTCTTTTCCTTTGTATATGTATACCGATCTGAGTAGCGGCAAATGTAACGGAACTTTTACGCCTCCACGAAATGAATACAAAACGATTCGCTTAGTACATTATTTGGTGTGAAATAATGACTTGGGAAGGATACCAAATCGATTTGCATTTTCTTCCTTATATCCCAAAAAAAAAGAGAATAGAAAGTAAAAGAGAGAATGAGTGAGGCGTTACAATGCTAAGGTAACATCGGAGGTAGACGATAACGGTTGTTATCCTCAATAACGAGCATCTCTTCTTTCTTTATGAGCATTCCGATCGTGGCACCTGTGTCTTGCCTTTACCATTTTATGATCGAAGACAACAGAGGCTTTTGTCTCGAAAAAAGCGCGTACTCGTACGGCTTATCGCAAATTGGGAACGTTCGAATCAATTTCATAATGGGGAAAAAGATAGATAGATAGATAGAGAGAGAGATAGAGAGATAGAGAGAGAAAGAGAGAGAGAGAGAGAGAGAGAGAGAGAGAGAAAGATATGAAAGGATGAGTTGAGGAAAAAAGCTCGTCTTTTATGATCGGTAGCTTCGTTGGTATATACATACGTCTATGTAGTACCCTTACTATCTGCGTTCACTAAGGTCACCATTTTCTATTGAACACATTCGACGAACCCTCGATCGTTATCGGCCTATTATAGTCGACGCAGTAAATGGGAAAAGACGCGCAAAGCAATTCCGTCGTAAAATCGTTCGATCGTCCCACAGCCGATGGAAAATGTCGAATTTAGCTGATAACACTACGATGATGGCAGTTTTCATACGAAAGACATTGCTTCGTACCTAATAACGTGCTTATTTCAAGAATATTGAGGAAAAATTCTTCCTTCATGTTTTATAAATCAGTTACTTGATAATAGCTCGATAAAATTTATAAATTCTTTAATTGTCGCGTCGATAATTATCATACAAAACTTTCTTCTTTTTATGACATATTCATTTTATTGATATATAATTTTGTTAATCATGAATTTTTAAATCATTATTTATTCATATTTTTCTTCCTATATTAATAACATTCATTTTACAATATATGAATAGAAACAATCGATTATTAAATGTTCATATTTTTAACAAAAATTTTTTTACAAAAAATAAGGTTCAATGAAAATATAAATACGAGATTTTATTTAAATAAATCATCGAATATAATAAATCAAAAACGAAATTCGTTCGTGAGCAACGATATCGTCCATTTACAAATAAATCGACACAAGTTAAACAGACGAGCCATCTAGTCGTTATTAATGCGACTGAGATATAGTTGATAGTTCTTCATAAATCATAATTCGTGTTACTCCCGCATATATGTAGCACCTACATATAGAAATAGCTACGTAGATATATACAATATATAATAAGAAGATATATATATATATATATATATATATATATATATATATATATATATATATATAAAGGAATAAGAGAGTTCGATCGCCTTTGGCGTTTGACACGGGCAGGAGGTTCTATATTTTGTAGGATCTTAATAAAAATACTTAATAAAAATTTTTAACATTAAAATATATATAATATAATGAGTACTATTTTAAAATTAATCGAGAAATTCTTTTTAGAGAAATATTAGACGGTATTTACAATTTATCGCTATTGCATTGTAAATTAACAATAATTTACTTACAAAATGACGGATATATATATATATATATATTTCCATTCCTATTCAGAAAACATCACGATTTATGCGTAACATTAAACAAAATTGTAAAATATTATTTCTATGAGAAATTAAAAGAATACTTTTCGTTTCGTGGTGATATTACACAAAAAAAAAAAAAAAAAAATAGAAAAAAATAAAAAACTATCCGAAATTTTTTACCGAGGCATAACAAAATCGATAGATATTAATTTCGATTCATATCGATATTCGAAATTGATCTCAGAATTGAGGACCTACTCTCGTCACTATGCTACGAATAATCAAGAAGAGATATCGTGGCCGTGCTATCTTTTAATGAAGTACCTCCCTTATATTTGCATTTCCCGATGTCTAGATTAAAAATTCTGCTTCGTAAATACACAACGATCGAAGGGTATAATCATTCGTTGTACATTAATGGAAGAAGAATAAAAAAAAAAAAAGAAAGAGAAAAAAAGAGAAAAAGGGAGAGCTTGGGGTTAATATAAATGAAGGGTGGATCGAGATTAATGCCTCGGTGAACGACCGAAAGGAAAGAATGAGATGAGGGGAAGAAGAAAAGTAATGACGATTTTGATCGCGATTTGAGTCGCCGCCATTGAAATTGCCGGCCGTGGTATCGGAGCTTTCTGTAATTTGTGCTATAATATTTTCCGAAGCTCTTTACACTTTCTTGAGCAAGGCCTCCTTTTTCTCGGGCAAAGAGTAAAGAGAAAAAGGGAAAAAAGAAAGAGAGAGAGAGAGAGAGAGAGAGAGAGAGAGAAAAAAAGAGCAGGAGAAAGAGAGAGACTTTACAAAGCGGTTTAAACTTTCGACCAACGAAGGAACTCGAGGTTTAATTTGGCGCGCATTAATGCGCCCGGAAAACTTGAAGGGAAAGTTCAAGCGACCAAACGAGGATACTTTTGCATTTTCATACCCCGTTTGATCTAGAAAGAAGAGAACTGTTAAAAAATGAATCGTATAGCGTGAATCATGCGTGTTATATATTTTACAGGTTTACTTTATCGGAGAAATTAGTCAAAATAATTGAAAGTAATTGATTAGTTGAAAATAATCTATAGTATATATCGTTAAACGTATTCTATTGATCTATCGTTAATATTATCGTCGATTATCACGATGATACGAAATATAAATTTTCTCGATTAAAGATATGAAGAACGTCGGATGTCGAATAATACTATATATATATGTATATATATATATATATATATATATATATATATATATATACATATATATATACACACGAAAGGGAAAAGAGAGTGTATGTACGTATGAAGCACGCTCGGCGGCAGACTTTGCCAAGTGCTTTCACGCGGATTTAAAGGGCCGAAAGCGAAACACGCGGAACATGAAACAAAAAAAAAAAAAAAGAATAGAAAGAAAAAAAAAATTGCAGGAGTGGCGATTACCCCAGGACGAGCCACCACTCGTTCTTCCCTCTCCCTCGTTATCTCCTCTTCTCTTTTTCGAAGGGCAATCGCACGTGGCGAAAACGTACCGACTTCGCTCGTGCTCGCATTAACGAGTACGTGATTTGAAAGTAGAGAAAAAAAAAAAATATATAAAAGAAGAAAAGGTATCAAAAGGACGAAAACGCTTGCAGAACGATTCGAGGTGACTAGAAGCGGAGCTATCTCGACCGCGAAGAGATCGATAAAAAAGAAAAAAATAAAAAAAAAAAAAAAATAAAAAAAAGAAAAAAAAATGATCAGGAATATCGAGGATAAATGGGGAAAAAAAAGGGAGAAAGAGTATCGAAAAAGTGGAAGATGATTGTTATTATTCGGATAAAAAATCACTTCGATCGATTTACGTTCGAATCTTTCTTTTCTTTTCTTTTTTTTTCTTTTTTGTTTTTTTTTTTTACTTATCTCCTAACATATTTTATTGTTTCCTTAGAATGTACTTTCATCGTCCTTTTGAAGACTCCAAACAAGAAGACGGGTAATGCGGCCAAGAAACTAAAGCCTTTATGTAATCCATTAAACGCACGATCGCATCGTTCTCCTTGACCTTTGCCTCTTTATCGTAACTTCGAGTTCGCGTTCGCGTTCTCTTGCTGTTTTCGGTGATCGCAGCCTGAAGAAAAGAGGAAGACGATAAAGGAGATAGGATAACGCTCGTACTGCCGGAGGGTGGAAGAGGTCAAGCGCGATAAGTTCAGTTGCTCCTTCTCGTTCTCGCAAGGCTCAACGATCGAGGAAGAAAGAAAAAAAGAAAAGGTAAGAGATGGAAGGAAAAAGAGAAGGAAGAAAAGTGGTACGCGATGGTGGCGATCGGTCGAAAGCACGGCTTATTCCAAAGTTATTTTTCACGGGGAGCTGAAAAATTGGCGCTTCTCCGAAATCGGAAATCCATTACGGTAACAGAGGGGTCCGCCTATAAGGAACGAAACGGATGGTCGTTTCTTGTAAGACTTTACGCTACTACTCTTTCGATCGAAGAAAAGAGAGAAACTAAGTTCGATCGATTTTCCCGATCGCGTTTCGGTTCTTACTTTTAAAAGAAAATACTATTGGTTTTTTTTTCCTCCTCTTCTTCTTCTTCTATCCTTCAATTACCGTAAAATTTCTTTAGGGTTATTGAATTTTTATCGATGCACTTACGTGTTCATAAACATTATATATCAATCGTTCGATCGATCTAATCGAGATATTTATAACAAAAAAAAAAAAAAAAAAAAAGAAAAAAAAAAAGAAAAAGAAAAAAAGTGATACTAAAATCTTAAGATTTAGTTCTAATATATTCATTTATTTTTCCGTATCTCTCCTTCGCTCGAAGCAGTTTTCGACCGTTATAGATTCAATCGCTTCACGATTATCTCAACCAAAAGCATTTCTATCGTTCGTTCTACGATCACGATGAAAGAAGGTAAGAGAAACGATAATCCGTTCGTCGAGTTTGCCGAGTAGTAGAAGGGTCCCCGCCTTAGGAAGAGTTCACCGTGAAGATTTTCAATTATGGTAAAAAGTCGAGAGAATCCTCCTGTAGTAACGTGGCAGACAAGAAAGAAAAAGAATGGGCGAGGAAAAGATTTTTTTGGAAGCTCCGAGCATGAACCAAGATCACGTACGATGGAAAAGTAAACGTCGCGAAAATTAGAGCCACGCTCCCTCCTTTCGCGTTTCCACTAGGCGGAGAGGAAAGGCAGGTGGTACGAGCGAAATATCTTCTCTCGCTATCTCTTTCTCTCTAGTGTTCCAAATTCTCTGAAGAGAAAGCAAGAAGAGCGACCGCGACAATGTCCAAGAAGATCGTGGCAATCTCTTATTTTCCGCGCGACCGATCCGCACGGTGCGAATTGGAAAACGCGAGCAGAAAGAAAATCAAGGCCGATAGGAGGCAAGCATGAAGAAAGTAAGTAAGTAAGTAAGGAAGGAAGGAAGGAAGGAAGGAAGGAAGGAAGGAAATAAAGAAGGGAAGGAAAATAAAAAAAGAATAAAAATAGATAGAGAGAAGCGTAGGAGTCTAGGAGGATTTTCGTTTGGCGACGTTCCACGCCTCTGTAAGATCCTCTCACTCCCAATATACCACCAGCGAGATAATATACGTTCACACTTATATAAAATCCTGTGCGTGAGACGAAGAAATAGAGATATGGATACTGAGAGAAAGAGAGAGAAAGAGAGAGAGAGAGAGAGATAGAGAACGAACATGTGAACGCACGATATCTTGGATTTTCGTGACATCATACGAGGTAGAAAGGTCGTCTTCGGGTTGAAAGCTTTCCTCCTTCGTTTGATATCGATTTAATTCTACCGGCACCCTTCCCCTCCTCCAAGAATCTTAACGCTTGGTCGAATTTATTCTTCCTCCTTTTTCTTTAACCGATTGCGTAAAACTCATTGAACTCATTGAAAATACGATGAGAAAGGAGACGATGGGTAAAGGCGATGTGGGAAGAAAGAGAAAATAAGGCCGCGGTCAACCATCCCATAATAATATCTACTGGCACGTTGGAATCAGATTATCCACTTTGCGTCGACTAGGAACACGGATCATTGGTATCGCGAAAGGGAAAGAAAGAGAGAGAAAGAGACAGAGAGAGAGAGAGAGAGAGAGAGAGAGAGAGAGAGAAAGAGAAAGAGAAAGAGAGAGTAGAGTTTTGCAAAGGAAAAAAAAGGGACGATTATTATAGTATCGATGGGTCGCTGATTTTCCATTCGACTGAAACAATCCGGAAAAGGTAAAAGAAAATTCGCTAAGTGGAAATAAATGGGACGATAATCAAATGATCTATGAAAAAGAAAAAATGAAGTTAACATTAATATTTGTTAATTAAGGTTTCAATGTTATAACAAATATTAGATATTAGATATGATTTATCCACAAGTATTTTTATGAGAATCGAAGAAAAATTTTCATTCGATAGACCGAACTAAATTGTTCATTAAGATTCGAGATAATAAATTCGAATAAATGGAAAATGGTATGAATGAATTCAATTCGTACAATGCATTTAAATCTTGGATTATTTTCGCGAGAAAAGAGGAATGATAAAAAGAAATGTATCTCGATATATCTTAACGAAAAATAAAATTGATTATTTATAAAATTGTAGATGTTAGATATAAAAAAAAGAAAGAAAGAAAAAAAGAAATATCCTTTTTCTGATAAAAAAAAAAAAAAAAAAAAAAAAAAAACCAATTTAAATCGTTTCGTGAAAGATAGATTATCAATCTCAACGATTATCGCCTCTAAAGTATGTTTGAAACACCGATCCCATCTCGAAATTGTATCAGGACGCCAGATAGGATTACCGATCTGTCCTACATAAATATTAATTGCTCAGAATGTAAGCATGCGACGGTAAGAGACCGCGGTAAATCGTTCGTCGGCTTTTGTTCCCCTGTTCACTCTCGCCTATAAATCTCGTAGTAGAGAAAGGGTGAAGTAGAAGGAGGAGAAGGAAGAGTAGGAGAAGGATGCGTCGTGACCAGTGTCCCAGGTGGTCCGCATCTGCAGAGAATAGGTACTTTATACACTTTCTAAGATGTACGGCACGACCTACTCGAAATAAATGTTCCTTTCTCCCCCACCTCTATTTCTTTCTTTCTCTCTTTCTCTTTTTCTCTTTTCTCTCTCTCTCTCTCTGTCTCTCTCTCTCTCTCTGTCTCTCTTTCTCTCTCGCCGTTTCTCAATCTTTCACTTTCTCACTCAACGTTTACAATTAAAATTCGATTAGAGATGCATGACATTACGAACAGGCACTCGCTTTTAAAAGGATTCTAATTGTTCGTGATTAGATATTGTTTAGATAGCTTATCAACAAGTATTTAAGTAAATTTAAAAAAAAAAATATTAAGGACAAAGGAATGAAAATATTCTTTTATAAATATTTTAACATATTTATTATTTATAGATAAATGGAAGGAAGTTAAGAAAATAAAAGAAAATAAGAATTTTCATGATAGATCGATGAAAATACGATAGAATCGATATGGGAATTTCCGATGTATCCATCGTTTGGCTCTTCTTCCATCTGTGCACGTGAAGCACGTACGCGTGGGCGAGTTTGCAAGGGTTACACGTATCGATAGAGGACGAGAATGAAGAAATAAGAAGAAAAATCCAACGATCCTCGTGAATTGAACCCGACGGAGTGTATAATAATCGCAGAAGAAATAGAAAGAGGGAGAGAGAGAGAGAGAGAGAGAGAGAGAGAGAGAGAGAAGAGAGAGAAATATTGGAACGATCTCTCTCACTCTTCTACGCTCTTATACTTTGTCTCTTTTTCTCTCTCGAGATCCACGTGAGTCTCTTTTGTGACCCTCGACCCTGACGAACACACGATGAAATCGCCCTCGAGACTGAGCTCATTAATAATCGTTCGATGAACACGCTCCGAAGTTTACGCTCTTGCGTTTTACAACCAGGTTCATTTGAAATAATGATTTATTCCTAGAATATATATCTACATTCTATTCCTTTCATTAGATACATATTTTAATAAAGGATATTCCTAATAATCAACGTTTATTATTAATGATAACAAATAAATTGTACAGATATCAAAGGAATATTGCGCAACAATACTTTTTCTTTCTTTTTTTATTTTATTTTATTTTATTTTATTTATTTATTTATTTGTTTTCATTTTTTTTTTCCCCCAAAGAAAATTCTCTATATTGTGATGTAATGAACGCAAATTCGCATTCGGTGCGTGTATACCGAGAATGATCATTGATAAAGAAAGAAGGTTTTATCCACGATTTTACGTTTTACGTCGATAGACCCCAAACGATAGGACTCGTAGAGCTCGATAAACGTTTCGACGTTAAGCTCTCGTTGGTGTATTACCCGTCGCGCTACAGTTTTGACCAAAAGCATTCGTGGAAATACGTAGGGATTCGTATCGTTTACCGCTTCTCTTCTCTACCAACGCGTTTTCCAAATTGGACACTCAATAGGATTGCTATTGAACGTGGGGCTTCGTTCGTCACAATGATTCCTACATGATCTAAATCAATCAATACTATCTCTCATATAGATTATCCATCATTAATAATTCGAACGTTATTACAAATATAATATACGTAATTATAGATAGGTCTGTATCATTCTTCTTTTGATAATTATTTAATTACTTTTTTTTTATTTTTTCTTTCTTCTTTTATTTTTTTTTTTTTTTTTGCTTTTTTTTTCTTTTTTGTTTTTTTGATAGACATCATTCGATACGATATCCAAACGTAATATCATACAGAATAATGCTTTCATCGGTTTGCACAACCACATAAGCTACTAATAATATGGCCGTTCGTTAAAAACGATAGTTAGCTAACGACCTGAAAATGAATTACAGAGACGTACGCGAATAATAGCTTTCGATGCTTAATTATCCATACTTTATATAGATTTGCTCGGTTTCGCTTGTCGATCGAATCAACGGGGTGTCGGTTGAATTACTTAGAATGATGAAAAATGTAATTACGATACGGTCGATAAATCAATAATTTTGTAGCGTTTCAAAGGCAATGTCATCGATACTCTGTATGTATTCTATTCGAGCTTCCTCCCCCACCCCCCTCTTTCTCTCTCTCTCTCTCTTACTCGATATCATTATTACATGAATATCGATCGATTTAAAGGTTCGTTAAAAGTTATATATAAGCGACGATCATGAATATTGAAAGAACGTTCTCGAGCATTCTCGATGAAATAATAAAAATATAAGCTTGCTCGTTTATATTAACTTCGAAGAGAAACATGCCGAATAATTAATATCAAAGCGTATAGCAAACCCGGTTCGATATTATAATTAGCACTTTCATAGATGCGGTTGAAATCAGTATTATCTACGTGCTGCATCTGCAATTGAATAAACTAAAAGCTTTGATTTTACGATATTATTAACGAGTGCAATGTTAATAATCGAACCGGTTGCAATGTGCAACGCAGATGTGACATACTCGTAGGAAATCTTTAAAAACTCATATATAACTATTGAAGACGCCAAGGACACTTAGGTTACTCTTGGTGCAGACAATTTATGACGAGGCCTGGCTACCATCGAAGAGGTCGAATTGAAGAGCCATAAAGCCGAAACAATTACAGTGAGAGTGTCCCTGCTGTTAAAAAGTATACAGAGCTATTTTCTGAGAGAGTAAGCCGTCAAAATCTTCTTGAACAATTTCAGACTTACCTACGTAGCACTAATCTAATTGTTCATTGGTTGAAATATAACTTGTTCCAAACCGCACGATCTCTTACAGGGACTAATTAAAAGGAATTAATATTCATTATTAACAAAACGTACTATAATTCTGGCTCGAATATTACGTTATCAATCTCTAGTTAAACAAAAATTTATCATCTTTAGTTATTTTATAATTGTAAATTTTGTACAAATCGTAATATAGTTATTATTGTTAAATTATCGAAAGTATGTAAATTTAATCAGATCGGCGCATTTTTATTTCGTAAGAACAGACGATAACAACGTAAAGAATTTGTATTCGAATAATCAATTTTGTCACGTGAAAAATAATCGTAATTCAAGAACAACGTGCGATTTTCGTGTAAACTATAGTTTCTAACTTAGTGTGAGAGTCGATCGTATGAAACAACAATCGCATTTCAACATCGTCTATGGAACTATGTAACGATTTGGTAAATTCATGTACATGCATTGGTAGCGGGCAAAGATACGACGATTTCTATCTTTCCCGCACATAATTTCCGATACTCGGTGTGCTACCCTCTTCGTATTTCCAGTTATCTAAGTACAACCAAGGAGAAAATCTAGATTGCATTTAAACCCACGAGAATCACACGCGAACGAAGGTTTCTCGATTCTTACCTATATTTCGTGCGACGACTGTACGACCGCTGGTTAATAGCCATGCAAGGAGCAGCCCACCGAGCAGACCTTTCCGTCGACCCTTGCGGCACTCCATGGCACTCAGATTTCGAGCTCCGACTACGCCTGGAAAAAAAGAACAAGGATATTTTTATTACAAATTGGTTTCTTCATATTTTCCGATTAATCAATGTTAATGTTAAATTAAACTGTAATAATAAATAATAATAAAATAACATACGATAATAAAGTTTCAAAACATTTCAAATATTTTCACAGGGGCAATTTGCAATTTTGATATTTCTAATGCGAACATTTTTGTACGATCTAACGAAAACTAAAAACCGGAATCATCCAAAGTATTAGTCCAAAGAAGAGAATGGCTTCCCTTACCAATACGCAGCTGACATCAAGGATAAACGTCATAAATCAGCTTAATCCATCAAACCGAACAAATAAAACAACTAGAGAGATATGGAATGGAAAGTGTTTGTATTTATGTTTGTATATATGTACGTGTCAAAAAGAGAAAGGGAAGATGGTTTGGGTTGGATTGGAGGGGGGGAGGGGGGGAGGGAGGGAGATAGAAAGGGGAAGGGGCATGGGGAGGGGGAGGGGAGGGGAGGGGGGAGAAGGTGAAAAAAAGGCGTGGGTCGAATGTATACGTGAATGTGGGTTAACGAAGGCAAAAAGGAAAACAGTTTCGGCATCAGCATTTCGGCGTTTACCGAGCGCCGCACAATAGGATACCTTCGAATGAAAACATTCTATCCTGGTTTGCACGAGAGCGAAAAGATGAGCGAACGAGAGAAAGAGAGAGAGAGAGAGAGAGACAGACAGACAGAGAGAGAGAGAGAGAGAGAGAGAGACAGAGAGAGAAGGATAAAAGAGAACACCGTACGCAGGGAGATGGAAATAGAGCGAAAGAGCGCCGCTGGCGTAGAATCCTCTTTTCCATCCCTCTCTCTTTTATCTCTCTCTCTCTCTCTCTCTCTCTCTCTCTCTCTCTCTCTTTTTCTGCCCTTCCCTCTCTCTCTTTCTCTCTCTTTCTCTCTCTTCGATCGTTGCACCCACGTTTCGCGCGTTACCACACGACGAATCGTGAAAATGTACGGGCCATCGCGCCGAAAACATCGTTTTTTCGGTAAAACAACGCGCGTAGTTTTCGAAAAAGAAAAATAGAGAAGAGAGAAAAGTTTGCGTGAGAAAAAAAATACGTGTATATATATATATATATATATATATATATATATATATATATTTATTTATTTATTTATTTATTTATTTTTATTTTTATTTTTTTTTTTTTTTTTATTTTTATTTTTATTTTTTTTTTTTTTTTTATTTTCATTTTTATTTTTATTTTTATTTTCCTTTTTCTTTTTTTTTTTTTTTTGTTTTCATTCACTGGCACAAGACCAGATCTCGCAATGTGTACATCGCGTTTTTATTTCGAAAGAATTTTGAAGTATACAAGATGATGCAACGAATGAGCCCTTTAAAAATTTCGACCTCTTTCATACATGAAATTTCTTTTTCTATTTCTTTTTTTTACGATTTTTACTCGATGGCATCCGCGAAAAATTAATGATGAGGTGCATACACTCGCGAGCGACCAAGCTTTGTTTCTTTTCTTTCTTTCTTTCTTTCTTCCTTTCTTTCTTTCTTTTTCTTTGTTTTCATGCTCAGCACATTACGCTAATGCTCCTAAAGATTGAAATAGAGACAAACAGAGATAAAGAGAAAAAGAGAGAGAGAGAAATAGAGAAACATATCTCATCCGTCGTCCTCACATTTACTATTTGGAAAATTGCTTTAATGCGTTTTGTTTCATCACGTGTTGTCGCTCTAAATAACGCGTATCCCTCTTTCTCTTTCTCTCTCTCTCTTTCTCTCATGGTTTAATCCTCGCAAGTGCAACTGGAACTCTCGGTATCATACTCTTCATAAACATACATATTCACAAAAAGAACCCATCGAAAAAATGTGGTTCATTTTGCCGCCATCAAATATGCTCATTCTCTGTTCAAGCGAAATAACGAATACCAACTAAATTTAACATACAAAACGTTCATTGTGTACTTGAACACAGTCGTTTGCATAAATCATTCGTTTACAAATTATGCGAAATACCAATTGCTATATAAAAGCGATTTAATACATATGGCTTTCGTTGCTCCAGCAAAGTCGGAATTAGTCATTGCAATTCATTAAGAAAAAAAAAAAAAAGTAACAATTTTAAGTAAAAACTATCTATTTTGTGATATTAGATTCTACGGGAAGTTAATCGTTTTAATCACTGAGATTAGAAGTGATAGTATCGCGATTAAATCTATTTACAAACGAGTAATACAAGATGGAAAGAAGGCCAGGAACTTAATAGACGTAATCCACCCTCGTAAAGGCGATTCGACTCGTTTGATCTTGACTCAACGGATACCGTGAGATACATCCGAACATTGTATTATACTGAAGTAACATTATTACTACCACTACGATGGATAGATAGATAAATAGATAGATAGATCGCATCGAACGACCATCGAACGGCCATCCAATATTCCGAATTTTTCCAACGACTCTAATTAAGTCGTGCACTCTCGTTCTCTGAGTTTGTATCGAGAAACCGTACCTCCCTCGTTACTCCGTTGGCATTCGATGCTGGTTAATACGCTAGGCAGGATTAACGTGATTATCGCGGAAACATCTGTAAACCGTACGAGTTAACAATGATAATTGAATGCACCGCTCGTTCTCGGTCTACGCGAGTTACACTGAGTGCACTGCGCCAACGACGACGATGGGTGTTAGTAGTTGTAATAGTAGCAATGGCGGTCACATAGTGGTATATCTCTAATGGTCTACGTCCTATCATCGTACCAGCCGATTCAGCATTTCGTTGCAAAATGCGTCTTCGTTTTCAAACGCGTGTGCTCGCACACTTGCTCAGCTTCGACGCATTACGCATAATTAATCCGACGATGGTATCGCTTCCTAATCTTGTATCTCTACGTCCATCGCGCGAATAGAATCGGCAGTGCACGATTCTCCTTTCATCGATGTAACCGGACAGTTTTCTCTGACTCTTTCTTTCTCTGGCTCTTTCTCTATCTCTATCTTCTTCTTCCTCTCTCTTTCTTTCTCTTTCTCTCTATCTCACTTTTTCTCTCTCTCTCTCTCTCTCTCTCTCTCTCTCTACCTACCTACCTATCTCTATCTCTATCTCATTCGCTGCCTCTTTCATTTCGCCTTTCTCTCCGTTGGCGAGCCAAGAGAGGAAACGTTGGTAATCGCACAGCACGTTTGTACGCGCCGATAATCGCGATAAGAGACCGACGACAATGAGATTCCCATCTCGGAAGTTGGAGTCTCGACGATGCTCGAAGAAAGAGGAAGAGAAGTTTAAAGCTTACTGTATATATATATATATATATTTACTTCATATTCGAAGCATACTCGAGTAAATGTAACGAACCTCGTCTAACTCATTTCTATTTCTTATTTCGTTCGTATATTTTCAAAGGAATATGATGTAAAAAAAAACAGAGAAATGATTAAAAATTAAAACTATATATTAAAATTATATCGACACACTTCCGATTTTCTTCCGAATGAAAATTTTTAATCGTACTAAAAGAAATTTCTTCGTTCGTATTCGATCAAAATATATCCTACTATTCTTGCATTATTGATCGTACATTAATACAGTGCTAATATACTAATGCGATGCTATACGGGTTGCTCATTTGAGTCTCATATCGCTGGTAAATAAAGTAGTAATATTCGCTCGTGACAATATCGGGCCGCGTCATCGATATTGGAAATACGCGGCCGTGATAAATAACTAGGTTTACGCTGATCGTATATTAACGGTATGACATTATCAACATTATTATCGCTTCGATTTAAAGATGAATAAGAGGGAAAGAATTGAAAAAAGGAAAAAAACAAACAAGAAAAGAAAGAAAAACAAAAATGTATTCGTATAATTTAATCGAATCGATAATATTAACTTTCATTTATTTCTTTCGGATTTTAAGAATGGATCGATCGAAAGACGATCCCACCAGACCGAGGATAATATAATATCATGTCGAGCTTTCGAAGCACGCGAAGCTCTCCAAAAATTTCTTAGGTTCGCGTGGCTTTGGTGCTCACATTTGAACCATCTATTCCCTTCTCACCGAACGACGTAAATAGATCGAAAGCCGTCGATGGCGAAGGGTTAAACGTGAACGACACGCACACCCAGTGCCAACCCTGTCTTAGAGGAGAAAAGTAACGACGGTAGCTCTACTCTCTCTCTCTCTCTCTCTCTAGATTTCTGTGTGTGTGTGTGTGTGTGTATGTGTGCATGTGTGTATGTACTACGTAACCTCACGCGGGTATTACTCACGAACGAGTAAGTAACCGTGGTCTAATCGGATTTCGAAATTTCCTCCACGTCATCGTTCTTCTAGTATAGAGTTCCGAAAGACTAAAACGAAAACAAAAAGATAAGAAAAAAGATGAAGAAGAGTAAAGGTATACACTTAAAACGTTCAAATGATACGACGGAATTTTCGAAATTACGATCGACATTTTCTCACTCCATTATCAATGACAATGACATACAGTATAGGTACTATCTATTATTTATATACAATATAAAAGACAGATACAATATTATTGTCATTATTTTAATGATCAATTGAATAGAATTGAATTGTGTAATATCAAATAATAAATTCTCTTAGAATCGTTATCATTCATAGAATAAATCGTGTTTTATCTTTAAATGGAACGAAGTTCGAATTTTGTTACATCTTTGCGATACTTTATGTGGGACACTCGGTGTATATATATATATATATATATATATATATTTATACATAAGATGTGCACGTATATACCTACGTATATTCGTCTACGTATCTCAAATCTTTTATCCTTTCGTCGAGAGCCTCCTACCCACCCTAACCGCTCCTTCCAAGTTTTCGTTGAGATACGTTCGAAATGCTCGAACATCGATAGATTGAAGCGAGCCACTCCCACTCTTTTATATATATATATATATATATGTGTGTGTATATATATATACATAAAAGAAAATACATAGAAATATATAGCATATATATCTTCTTCTCGAGTATCCCTGGACACGCTCGACTATGCTATCTTCTCCTTGTCACTTTTATCTTTGTCAGTGTCCTTCACTTTTCTTCCTTTCTTCTTGAGTTTACTTACCCGTCCACTACGTTATTCGACTTTGTTCACTCGCTCTAATAAGACGTAAAAAGAAGAAAGAGAAAGGAAAAGAAGCAAAAAAAAAAAAAAGAATAAGAGAAAGTAAATAAACAAAGGACAAAAAATGAAGTCGTATACAATTGCTATATGTATTATACGAACAACCTAGAGGAAAAAAAAAAAAAAAAAGAAAAAAAAAAGAAAAAAAGAAAAGAAAGAATTTTTATCCGAGAGTAGGATTCCTATTCTTAGTTCCTACGTACTCCTACTCTCGAGTAACTACGTGCGATGATCTTGGTTTAGGATCCTCCACGGAACGAGGGCTTGCTTTTCACTTAAGACCGAGAGAGACGAGAGGGTCTCTAACTGCTAGACATTATTCGTTATTACGGCGTGCGTACGGTAGGGACCAAAGAGTGGGAGGGAGGGTGGAAGGGAAGGAGAGAAGAGTGGTACTCGCTACGGCTTGGGCAACGTCGATAAATCTCAAGGAAGAGGAAGATAAAGTCCGGTGGGTATACGGGGCTCAAAAGTGAGGATCGTCTTCCGCCGTGGAATCCTCTTCTTTTTACAGAGGCTCGTTCTTCCTCTACCTTTTCTCTTTCTATCTCTTTCTTTCTTTTTTCTTTCCTCTCTCTCTCTCTCTCTCTCTCTCTCTCTCTCTCTCTCTCTTTTCTCACACCTATGGCTCCCCTCGGCCTTTACCTCGGTGGCAGATTTCCATCGGATAGTGGTGGCTACTGTAGTGAAAAAGAGAAAGTAAATGAAAAGATAGATAGATAAATATATGAAGAGAGAGAGAGAGAGAGGAGGGAAAGAAAGAGATAGAAGAGGAAGAAAAAGGGAGACAACACGAAGAAGAGCCTCCAGTGACGCGAGCAGTCATCTGCTCTGCCAACAACGAAAGTACCAACGGTTAAAGCCACCTCGAAAATCTTTCTTCTCTCAAGAAAACGTCTCTCGAGAAACGTCGAATTACTTTCGTAGATTGTTTTCTTCTTTCTTATTTACTCTCCTTCTCCTCTTGACGCCGTTCTCTATCATTCGTTCATTGTTTTACCTTGCGAATCTTTCCACGAATCTTCTCAGATTTTCTTTTTTTCTTCTATACACACACACACACACACACACATATATATATATATAAGTGGACATGATATGCGATAAATGATAGAAATCGAACAAATTGTGTCTTTGTTCGTACAGGGTTACTATGTTCTTCCGGTTTCAAAGCACCATCTCTCATGCCCGACAGGCACACGCGCTGGAGCGCATAAATTCGTTCGTTAATCGCCAAGCGATAACAATAATCGTCCGAGATAATCGTTCAGCATTAATATTAATGAAGCGTTCGTAATTGAAAATTTCGAGCTTCGATTGAGCTCACTGCGTTATTCGATTGAACGAGATGAATGTAAATCGAAGGTTTGTGTTTTTCTTCGATTGACATCTCCTTTGAATATTATTACATATTAATCAACGAGAACAAAGTATAATATTTATTTAGTAAGATTTCCTATTAAATGACAAAGAGAAATAATAATCATATCATGGAATATAAATCGGTTTATAGTTATGAAATACTCTTGCATCGAGATTAAAAGGTCCGTCGATTCAAATGCGAATCATAATTCAGCATGATACTTAACTATTACGTATAGAAAATGATTTTTCTTTTTCATAATAATTCCCTCGCCTTCCCTCTTTCTCATTTCGAGATATACCGGGCGTCGAAGTCTCCCCCATCCATCGAGTATCCCTTCTCTTGCGAGCCTACCAATGCGAACATTTTGTGCTGCACCTCTAATGAAAAGCATTCTCTGTCCCTTTCTGTTCCCTTTTTCCACCCTATTCTACTATCCAACATCTTTTTTCTTCTCCCTCGATTCTCATAATTCTTTCTTTCTCTCTCTCTCTCTCTCTCTCTCTTTTTCTCTTTCTCCCTTCTGCTTCACAACAAGCAACACAATTCGATCGACTGATAAGATAAGAACAGAAAGGCGCGTATCGAGTCACCTTTAACGACAAATAATTCGGTGAACTCGCTTATGCATAGCACAAAGAAAAGACTGAAACAAAAATCGGAAGTGAGAGAAAGAGAGAGAGAGAGAAAGATTAAGAGTCAGTGAGTAAAAGAGAGAGAGAGAGAGAGAGAGTGAAAGGGTGAGAGATGGAAGGACAAAGTCGAAGGGAGAACGCGATACACGTCGTGAACGTAGTAGGGTTATTAATTCTCAGACAGTACCACTAGCGTAACAAAGCCATCTGGTAATGGGCTCTTTCCCTGCCCGATTACATGGTCGGAAGAAAGATAAAAAAAGAATGAGAGAGAGAGAGAGAGAGAGAGAGAGAGAGAGAGAAAACAGAAAAAGCATGAGGCTTCTACAACGCGTAGATCGTTGCTGAGGTTTGGAGCACTTCAACAAATTTTTCTTTCTCTCTTTCTCTCTCTCTCTCTCTCTCTCTCTCTCTTTCTCTGTTCATATTCATCTTGATCTTTTTTTCTCGAGGAACGAACGAAAGCGAATACAAGAGAAACTCGATTAGCATGACATTTACATTTTTTAAACGAATCGCGCGGCAAGGAAAAGTTCGCTGTACGAAGAAAATCTCGTTTCTCCTCTTTTCTCACGATACGTACATATGTATGTACATGTCTATGTATCCATGTATTTGTTTCGTAGTACTCGAGATTTACAGATCTACCGTACACTAGAACGGTATATCATTTCTTTTCTACTTACAGCATCATATATCCTAATCACTATATTCCAACTTCCTGAATTAATCGTACGAGCTTAAAAGAAAAATTAAAGTGAAAATTTTATTATCCTCTCCTATACTGCGAAATTCTTTATTGCGAGCTATGTACTCTATGAACATTAAAAGAGATTAAAATGTGAACTTTTGTCTTGTGACGTGCCATCGTCGACCAAGAAAAAAAATAAAGAAATAAATAAAGAAAGAAAAAAGAGAGAGAGAGAGAGAGAGAGAGAGAGAAAGAGAGAGAAAAGTCTTTACGACTTTATGATATAAATCTACTATCTACTTATTTACTCTATCCATTTCTATTTCGATCGTTTTATCTCTATGTTATCACGAATGATCTTCATCTGACAGTATTAAAACTAAGAACAAGAAGAAAGAGTAAGAGAAAGGAAGATTCGTTTTATTTTTTACTCGAACCAAAAGAAAGAAAGAAAGAAAGAAAGGAAGTTCGGTCGTCTCGAAAGAAAAACTTTTCTTATTTCTCGTCTAATATCTCGGTCGACGACGCATCGTTGAAAACAGAGAAAACGTGCAATACGAAGAGAAACTATCGAATCGATAAATATAAATCACTCCGAAGTAATCTAATCTCAATAGAAATAAAAATAAAAATAAAAAAAAAAAAAAAAGAAAGAAAAAAAAAGAGAAAAAGCTATAAAAGAGAAAGAGATTGATGGAAAAAAAAGACAAAAAAAAAGAAAAGTAAAGAGAAAGAAAAAGAAAAAAAGCTTCGGCCTCGGAAAATTATCGTCTCGCTTCCATGATTGTTTATCGATCATTAGAAAAACCATTTCCGTTGAGCCATTAATGACAGACGACAGTGGAAAAGACGAAGAGCAGTCCGAACGATTTTATCGCGTCGACGTCGATTTTAAAGTCCAAAAGATACGAGCCGTATCATGGCGGTATTTCGATGGATGTAATATATACCCAACGTTGCGGTTAACATCGGCTTGTGGTTTTGATTTGCGATTGGCAAATGGAATCGCGCGTTCTCCTCTGCACCATGGCGTCGATTCTCGAACGTAATGGATCGAACTTGCCTCGGGTTCTCTCTCTCTCTCTCTTTCTCTCTTTCTTTTGACGTTTCCTCTTATTCCCAATGATTCAAATTTGGCTGCAGTACATTCGAGTACTGCACCCTGCTCTTCCACTCCTCTCTCAGAATAATTCGAGAGAAGATAAAAAGTAACATAGCGAGCAAACACAAAAGAAAAGAAATAAAAAAAAAAAAAAAAAGAAAGAAAGAAACATCGAAACGATCGAAGAAGCCACGACGATGATGATGATCCAGTCCGAGTTTGCATGCCGAATTCGCGGTGGCACTCGTGCGAAAAACCTTTCTTACGATTCCTATAGATCTTTTTATTTGTTTTTTCTTCTTCTCCTTCTGTTTTATCTTCTTTATTCCTCTCGAAGATGTTATACTCCTTTTGAGAGTGAGAGAGAGAGAGAGAGAGAGAGAGAGAGAGGAGGAGGATCTCATGGTTGCAACAATGAGATATTTTCAATCGTGGTTATAGGATTGATATCTCGATGATCTAAATTTTGAAACGATATCAACATATCGTTTCTTTCTACCTAATTACCGAGATTTCCATACAAATCCAATCTAATAAAATTGCAATAGGACATATTAATTTAATTGAATTTTTTCCAGCGACAACGTAATAACGAAAACAACATTAATTATCTTCTAAATTATCATTAATAATTAAGAAATCTTGATAATTAAAGAAATCAAGTCTAAGCAGGAATATTTTTTTTGAAAAAATAAAGAAAATAATAATAATAATATTAATAATAATCAAGAACAACATATAGAAGCTACCACCTATTCACGCTTCTGTTAATTTAAAACCCCCAGTAAAAGAAAGTATTAAGGTACGTGGAAAAAGTAAAAATTTGTATCCTTATTTTAAAGGAAACGCGCTTGCGTGCTTTCGAGCGAAAGAGAGTTGAGAGAGAGAGAGATGAGAGAGATGAGAGAGAGAGGGAGGGAGAGAGAGAGAGAGAGAGAGAGGAAAGAGGGGAAGAGGAAGAGTGGAAGCAGAGGCCGGGAAACGTGGAGCAAGCTGGGACCACCGACCACTTTGCGTAATTACCAGCTACCCGACCAGGACCGTACTATTTAATCGGGCTAAAGTGCAAAAGTTCTGCTTCCTCTCTCTCTCTCTCTCTCTCTCTCTCTCTCTCTCTCTCTCTCTCTCTCTCTCTCTTCCTCTCCCTCTTATTCTCTCTCTTATTCTCTCGTCTCTATCCTGCCGTGCGCAAAAGCGTACTTTCTCGTTCTTCCTCTCGGCTACTAGTATGAACACATCGCATACACATACGAGCTCTACATTCGTTAAATGCGTCCGTTACGCACACGTCTTTCATCGATGCATCGTATAGGAGTTATGATCAGAGCGTAAGAGAGGTCATGCCAAAAAAGTGAAGCACTGTCAAAAAGCAACATGGAATACGGGCTAGCCTTCGACCCAGTCAAATATTTGACCGGGAAAATGATATTTTTCTGTTGCTCCAATCGCGTCCTCCTTTCGATGAGAGAAAAAGAGAGAAAAAGAGAGAGAGAGAGAGTGAGAGAGAGAGAGAGAGAGAGAGGGAAAAGGGGAAATAACAAGGGAATGTAGGATGGAAAATAAAAAATCGAATATCGGTATTAAGTTGTTCTTAAACAACTGACGATGAAAGTGGAATGAATTCTATGTCTGTGAAGTTTGCGAATGAAATGTGGCACGATGGTTTTGTGAATATTCTGACCGATTTATTTTATTCTCTTTTAAGCGTTAAAAAAAACAAAGTGTCCGGAAAATTTCGGCTCTTCTGTCAGTCGAATGAATACAAAAGCAAGGAAAACATTCTATCGTTGACGAAATTAAAATTGACAGAGAGACAAAGATAGTGAGATAGTGAGAGAGAGAGAGAGAGAGAGAGAGAGAGAGAAAATTTTGTTTCAAAATGAATGATACCTACAATAGAGAATATATCAACGAGAAAAAGAAACGTCCCTTTTAACGATGTCACTCTCAGCTGCGTTCAGAATTAAAATTACGTATGGAGGGTGCGACCGATTTGTAACACTCAACGATAGGGAGAAATTAGGGAGAAATTTATTCTTCCAAACCTTTCACGTTACCAAGAAAGGAAATACTAAAAAGCTTCGTGAATCTTATAAACATCTTTTTCGTCGTCTTTATATCGATCCAATTAACAATGAATCGTCATTTAATATATCTATTCTTAATAAATAAATAAATATATATATATATATATATATATATATATATTAAATGATGATTCATTATTAATTGTATCGATATATTAATACATCTACTAAGAATAGATATATTAAATGACGATTTATGAAAAGTAACTAATTGTTATATAAGAGATAATAAAAGTAACAAATGTAACTAATTGTTTTAAGGGGGAGATTAGTATTGCATTAACTGAGTCATTAATGAATGATATACTTCATAATAACACATAATAACAATGTTTTCTAAATTATCGATTAAACATCCGACAAGTCTCGGAATGTTAAATTCAAAAATTATGACTTGTAAAAATGAAAAAAAAAAAAAAAAGAAAGAAAAGAAAAAGAGACGAGAAAGTTTGAATAAGAAGATGACTGGAATAAAAAGAAACTTAGGTAGGAGTTGTCAAAGAAAAGGAGAATGATTAGCGAGCCAAATGTCTCGTTGTTGAATGAAAAATAGGTTTTTGAGGCCGCTGGACAGATTAAAACTGCAATTACGAAAAGAATGGGCCGCTAAGAAACGACCATTGAATGCGACCACGATGGTAGCCGTAAAATTAAACTAATTTAAACCGCGCTCTCAGCCACTCGCCTTCATCGTCGTTCGTCGAGACTTCTCTCTTCTTATTTCTTTTTCTTTTATCTTTTTTTTTTGTCGTTTTCCTTTCGCTCACATCACGCTTTTGCTTCTTGTTTTTTCGTACGATTCAGGTCATAGTTCTACTATTCTTCTCTCTCTCTCTCTCCCTCTATCTCTCTCTCTCTCTCTCTCTCTCTCTCTCTCTCTCTCTCTCTCTCTCTCTCTCTCTCTCTCTATCTCATTCACTCTCTCACTCTCTATCTATCTCTCTTTCATGCAGGCTAACATAGATATCATACGATCTCTTTGCAAAAGAATTCTTTGTTTTTATTAATGGAAGCAATTTATTTTTAAAATATATATTTCTCTTCTTTTTATTCGAATGTTATATTTTAACGAGAAAAACGCTTTTGAATCTATCACGGTTTTGAAAGAAAAGGTTTATGACTGACATACATAAATGTCACCCCATCCATAGGTCATTAAACTTATTTCCACGATTCGACGTTATTCTCTGTAGAAATTATACGGAATATCGAGATAAACCCAATGACCCGTGATAAAGCGATACACTCGTAAATCAACCGGCAAGAGACGTAACTTTCGAAGCGTGCGGAACTTTTATTTCGCCAAACATTGGCGAGTATATATATATATATATATATAATATATTATTATTTTCGTGAATATTATATTTTTATGACTATTTTCTATCACCACAACCCGTACCAGTAAAAAAAAAAAAAAAAAAAAAAAAAAAAAAAAGAAAACATTATGAAATGAAAATATAAGATTTAAAAATTTAATTAAATTCAATTTATTAAATAGAATACGTTTTAAATAGGAAAAATATTTCTATGGTTTATAATTCCGTAAATATTCATCGATATAATAAATTTTGATTGATATATTTCATCACTTTTCCATATTCAAATAATATAATTCATTCAATGACTATTTTAATATAACGATAATTGTAAGTTAAAGCAAATGGTTTTTCGTATCAGATGTCGGAGAATAATTTTGGTAACGATAAACGTTTCAGCATCCACATCCATTTATCTCCCGCAGTTGGTCCACAAATTTAGCACGGGCTTCGGTGTGACTTTTTTCCACAGGTGCTTCGGTAATTCTCGCCTCAACCCGTAACAGAGGCCAAGCGATTCGAGCGAAAGAGAAAGAGACAGGAAATTCGAGCTTACTCGGTCCACGGTCATCCGTCTTCCTCTTCGTTTTTCACCTTCTCTCTGTCATCGAGCTACCTTCATCGCATTTTCATGCCAGCGTGTGTTTCGTTCGTCGGCACTGTGGTTCCCTCATATTTATGCAACGATCGGATGCCACGGCTGGACACAGATCTCACCGGAAAATGCTTTCTACCGTAAACGAAAAACGTTGACCGTCGGCATCTTTTTCTCACTCATCCTCCTACCCTATCTTTTTCTCTATTTCCCCTCTTACTACCTTCCAACGAAAGAGCCCTCATTCAAAGGCGGATTTCGCGTTTACACGTACGGTCTTGCTTTAAAATTCAACTATAAAAAAGATTGAAAGACCAAGAGAAATGCTCGCACCCGCATACACTAACCGATGTATCTCGAGATTTTCATATCGTTTCTTTCGTGGATTATGGTATGTGCACACTCGTCCGAATCTATTGCGTTACCGACTATACAACACATATGGACTTTTCTTCGTTTCGAAGGGGAGAATCTATACTGTTAGAAAATCATACGTTTTATCCCTATTGCTCGGATTTTAATATTTTAACTTTGTCTTTTGGAGAATATTCAAAGCTAGATATATAAATAAATAGAGAGAAGAGAGAGAGAGAGAGAGAGAGAGAGAAATAATTTAAAAATTTAGAATTCTATAAGTAGAAAAATAATTCGAATTTTATCAGCGTGAAATTAATTCGAGCCAAATCTCACGATATATTTGGTTAAAGGCGATGTTTCAATGCGAAGCAAAAATATTTTAATACATTAAAAAATATAGAAAATCCGTATTGGAGGCGTAATCGTTTCGAATGGAAAGTCGAGAACGATCGATTTAATGCTACGGCATTAGCGACGTCACGTAAATTCTTAAAGCTCGCATTGACAGAACGATTATCGTCTCTCGCTGCCGAATAGATTAAAAGGATGCGATACATCGGGTAAGCCGGTTGTTCGGTAAGCAGCTCGCATACATGGATTCCAACGTGAATTTTAACCGTGAAAATATGCTCGCTCTCTTTGTATGAAGAATCCAACGTTGGAAGGTAGGATAATCCGCCGAAACGAACAAACTTGTTCCGAGGTGCTTCTTCCAAGCGCGGAGACCACTCGACGTAATGCTAGATTATGGTTAGAGCTCGAGCTCCTCCTCCTTCATTCTTTCTCTCTCTCTCTCTCTCTCTCTCTCTCTCTCTCTCTTTCAAGTTGTATTCCATAACATCTTGGCCGCATCGTCCTTGAAACTTGGAAAGCATCGCCGTAAGAACGACGCCATGCTGTCAGACATGAACGTCTTGGAATTTTCTGCCTTGCCGAGGAAGAAGAAAATACGGCTACGCCACCGACGTTGACTTCACCATTACTATTATCACCACTACCACCATTGGTTACCATCATCGTGTATCGTGATGAGCATGGCAAACAACGACAACGGCAGCACCGGCATCGACGTAGCGCGCGAATCAAGAAGAAATTTCTACCTTTTTCTTTGGATTTCACAGGAAATGATGAGACGAGGAGAGAGACACGAGAGAGAGAGAGAGAGAGAGAGAGAGACTACTCATGCCCTTTTTCTATACACGCGACAACCGGCGAAACGTAGCGTGAATCGAGCGATTATCCGGATCAAAGATTACAGACAAGTACGAAAATGTATATTTGTTCAAAAGAAGGACACTCTCCAAGCACTTCTTCTCGTTACTTTTTCTCTATCATTTATTTTATTATTTACCCACTTATATTCTATTACCTTATTTTCCTTTAATACTGGGTACGTTAGTTCTATTATTATTATCATCATCCTTAGTAAAAGCGCGTAATTTTATAATCGTCAATATTATGTAACATTATTATTTCTATTACGTGCTTTAATCCGATCGATCAACGATAACAAGTGACTATCAAGAAAGCAAATGTTTCTAAAATGAATTTAAAGTGAGAAATGGATGATCGATGGATTTATATGCGTTAAAATGCACGATGTATGGGTAGTCACGACTTGTCGTCGTCGTCGTTGTCGTCGTCGTCGTCGTCGTCGTCGTCGTCGTCGTCGCCATCGTCGTTATATTCCTACCCCTTAACTGACCCTTCGTAAAATAATGCTACTTGATTGGTAGGTAAGTCTCGAAGAAATAAGTGGAAGTCGGAACGATCGTAGAAGTCATTGAAATATTAATAGTATTTCCTTGGTTGGTAGTCATTTTTATGGAGCTACGGAGGCGGTTTTTCAAAGAGGAAGGAATGAATTTTGCGAATCAAAAAAGAAAAGGAAGAAGCAAAAGAGACAGAGACAGACAGAGAGAGAGAGAGAGAGAGAGAGAGACTCGTTTCACTCGAGTCACGGAGATGAGACGAGACACGGAGAGAGTCCGGTTCTGAGAACATACGATCTCCTGCGTACGTGTATACGCATACCCAAACCATTAATTACAACTCATTAGGAGAGTAACCGCCATCTGTCCTGAGCTCGCTGTGAATCACTCTTAATCATTTCATCTAGAGTCGAGTCGCGGTGACTCGTATTCCTCTTCTTTCTTCTAATCTTCTTCTTGTCTCCTTCTTTTCTTCATCTTTCTCTCTCTCTCTCTCTCTCTCTCTCTCGCTCTCTCTCGCTCTCTCTCGCTCTCTCTCGCTCTCTCTCTCTTTCTCTCTCTTTTTCTTCTTCTCCTATCCGACTTGTAAGTCGAGAAGATGGACTACAGGATGTACAAGCCGATAAAACAAGCGAGATGCTCCTGCCGATCAAGATGGCCACCGCTCGAACATATCTTACGACTCTATGTGAACATAATGGTATATTAATTATGTAGAAAGACACGATCGATAAATCGCACGATCATCGAACCTGTCTTTGTTCGAGGTTTACTTCTTACGAATTAATAACCTTAAATATCCATAGAATTTTTTCCTCTAATATATAATAGATATTTTCTATGTTATTGCGTAAGAATAATTCTCTTCGAATATTACGATTAATAATGAAATTAGTTTAATTAGCTTCGATTGGAAAATTAATCTTGATTCTGAATTAATCTTAAAAACGATCCGATCAATGACGAACAAAGAAGAAACAAAGAAGAAACAAAGAAATTGATCATGATGACGCAGTTATCGTGAGTCCTTCGGTGACCCTTCACGCGTCTCATAAAAATAAAGAAAATGTGTATTCGTAAATACGTGTGTATATACGTGTATGAGATAGTGAGAAAGAAAACGAGACGAGAATGATGAAAACGACGAAGCAGGAGATTACCTCCTTCGCTTGTCGAGGTCAAATGTCTCCGCATGATCGACGTAAATACAAAGGGAAACTCGAGTCGTTTGGTATTTTTGCGACGGCATAAGAAATATCTCACGCATATAGACATAAAAGGAAAAAAAAAAAAAAAACAAACAAACAAAAAAGAAATAAAAGAAATATAAGCGTTCGCGTTAGGTGAAAAAAACTTAAAGGGAAACGGCAATTTTGCAGTGAGCATCGTTCGACTTTCGCAAACAAATTCCACATATCCCTTTTCTTCTTTAAGAATAATTTTAATAGAGAATTTGTTTTTCTTAATTCAACGAATACGATAATTCCTTGTGAATCGCGTAACCTCGATTTTCTATCTTTTCTCCTTTGACAAAACTTATTATCACCAATTTAAAATTCCATTGTCGAGGGAGAAATATTCTAAAGCGTCTTTACATGTTTCACCTCGTCCATTGATACCATTTCATAAAATACGTAAACGTATTAGCATGTGAAAGGGTCTCGAAGAGAGCCCATTGAAAAATCGATAAATACTATACGGATATTTAACTGTTTGAATGCCATGATCAATATTTTATTTCGACACAAAAAAAAAAAAAAAAAAAAAAAGAAAAAAGAAAAAAAAAACACGAACAAACATATAAAAAAGGAAAGTAAGACGTCGTATGAAAAATAAAGTCACAATTCCTTTTTATTTGGATAGATTTAATGATAAAACATATAAGTAAATTGAAACCTTTCGTCGTTCTTGCATAGAAAAGAAGATGAAGAATTCTGTCTCCGAATTTCATAGGAGACGGATAATAGAAAGTCTTGGAGATTTTTTTATTCCGGTTCTTTCTACTTGCCACAGGTCGACGACGCGTTGAAAGATTTTCCGAGAGATACGCCTCTTTCTCTCTCTCTTTTTCTTTCTCTCCTTCTCTGAGTCCACCTTCCAACATTCTAAGAAAGACAAATTTCGCTGCCGGCGGAAGATTTTTTGGCGTCGCTAGGCTAATCGCGTTTTACGAGAGTCGAGGTTAATAAAAGGAAAAGCCGAAAGAGTCATTAAAGTCGGTGAAAGAAGTTGGATTCCCTTCTTATCCCGGGAGAATAAGAAAATAAAGGTAAGAAAAGGAGAGAGCTAGAGAGATAGAAGAAGAGAGAGAAGGGAGAGATAGAGGGGGGAGGGGGGAAGGGGAGAGGGGAAAGGACCAAGGAAGGGAAGTCGTGGCTTCCGTACATAGTAGTCAGTTCCGAATATAGGCTATTGTCTTTGGTGAATAATATCGAGCAACTTCGTCTGGAGTTTGCGGGGCTCGAAAGGTCAAGAGGTCGACCTCCTCAATAGCCTACCCGTTGCCGTTGTCGACCTCACCAAGAGAGAAGTGGAATCGTTTTCTTTTTCCTATTTCGTTCATTGTATACCGTATACAGTTCGTTAACTGCATCGGCTTCTTGGTCTCTACGGCCGCCGAGGTTAGTAATTTTCTTTCAATGAGAATAAAGTTATGATCTTGTTTCTATTTCGCACTGGACCAGCCGTCTTTTTTTTTTCTCTCTACTTCATCAGTACTTTCTATGTTTTATGTTTTCACGTGGTGTTATTCGATAACATTTTCCTTAGGGACCACCGAACTTATTTTCTATCATATTTCTTCTGTAATAATTTACAAAGTTTCCATTCTTTCTCTCTCTCTCTCTCTCTCTCTCTCTCTCTCTCTCTCTCTCTCTCTCTCTCTCTTTTTCTCCTCTTCGTGTGCATGCGTACGCGTGTGGTCTCCATTTCGAAGATATTTATATATTTTTTATACTTGATCTTTCAGTCACAATAATTTCCGATAAACATGCACGCCATATTACGAGTTTAGACGTCGATATTTGAGAATATTTCTATTAGCGAACAGTCGTTCCTTTCTTTCACCCTAACGCGTTTTAGTCCTTTCCTTTTTATTCTTTTCAGTACCTACATAAAAACTATACTCTGTAGAACCTTCACCCACATACGACCATAAAGGGACTTAATGGAGTCTTCTCTCCCTTTTCTCTCTCTCTCTCTCTCTCTCTATACCTCGTGTATTGCCTTTGTTTCTCCCGCCTCTCCTTTCTTCTCAACGAAATCGTATCTCAACCAAGTACGATCCTTCGACCCTTCACAAGTAGAAAGACATTTCTTTTCTCTACCTCGAGTAAAGCCGAGCGTAGCTAATCGACGAATATATCTTTCGTAGTTCATTAACGTTTCCATTCGACGCGAGCGATACAAGATTTATCGTTCCCTTGACGAGCATTGGATGGATATTCGACGCTCTACCGAAATTCAAGAACGAAACCAAAATTCGAATATACTTGAATTTTAATGCTGGTTATAGCCAAGAATGAAAATACCCTATCTCACTTCCTCTTTTCATAATTCGAGAACGGCCGAGATATTAAAACAGTAATCCGACGAAGCGATATAGCACGAAGAAACAAAAGGTGACGTATCGAATCGAACGGAGTTGGGATCGATCATAAGAAAAAGAAAACTAAAACGAAGGAGAAAGGGGAGGAGTAAGAAGAAAGGTAAAAGAATAGAAGAAAGGGAGAAGAATGGTTCGATGATTAGAAGTTCTAGGAAGTAGAACTTAAGTATAATCTTCTGGCTCTCATATAATCTCCTAGCCTCTTCCACCTCACTCAATCTCTTTTCCACCCCCTTAGCATCGTTTCTACTCCCGACGATTAACCCACCTCCCCCTCCTTCTAACCGCCTTTTTTTATCACGTCGGCTACCGCACGACGTGGCATTTTTTAATTAATCCCCAAGTATTTTTTATGAGCATTCCACGTCGTGATCGTGTCAGGGATCCGTCCGCTTAGCTTGGAAAAGCACACACGTACACGTGCGAGAGTGCAGGTGTTGGCTCACTACACAAGTAAAGGGCAACCCTTCGAACGAAAGTCCGACCAACCGGGCCCTTGCGATAGGTACGGTCCTCCTCTCGTCGCGTCGGTCCCCGAGGGGTTGGTAGGGGGCTGAAAGGAGGTAAATAATACGGAGAGAAGGGTCGAGGGTACGTCAGACTGCTATGATTAATATCGTTGCGGCATGCAATCAGATCGTATATATACGGACATAATACATATGTATTTCTATGTATACGGTGTCTCAGGTTTTTTTCGATCGAACTCCGCTAACGCATTCTACAAAATGTGAAAATGTTTCTCATTAAGGAAAAAAGAAGGAGAAGAAGAAAAAACAAAATGGAAAAGAGAAAGGGATGGAGAAAAAAAGAAAATGGCAGCTGCTTTACGATTTGCATATAACATCGGCGCCATTAAAATTATTTACAATCGACGATGGACATAATCGTTATTTTTTCTTTTTACTTTTTATTTTGTCCTCCTGACACGTCGAAATGATGAATGTCAGCGTGCATTTACGTATGTATTTACGTGTTATCAATTTCCATGTATGTTTCGCAAATACCTTATAAATTGACACGGCTAAAGGATTTGCTTCCTCATTAGCGAAATTTCATAAATTGCATATTAGGTAACAAGTCAAGTCTCCGTCGACATTTTGGATGAATGACGTTAGGTTTTATCGTTGAGATGTTTTAATTACACGCCATTAAATGGAATTAGATAATACAACGTGCGGATCGCTATTTGCTTACAGGTATCGTCGTATATATAAATAAAGTTACGACTTACGATGAAAAAGTTTTAAAGAAATTACGATGATTTCTACAGGGAACTAAGTTTTTATAATTCAAAAAGAAGGTCATATTTTTCTTCTTACTGGATTTTTTATATCCATCAATTTTCTTTTTTTTTTATATCATTTTTATTAAAACGCATAATTGAAGTTAAATAGAATCATAAAGTATAAAAAATGTTGATGAACATTAATTATTCATTGTACATCATTTTGTTTTGATAATAATGGCAAGTAAATGCGAATCAATTATTACCAGCAAAGTAGAAAACTAGTGATGTCAGAATTAATAACATTGAACCTAAGTTTACATATGAGTCACCCTCGAGCTAGATCCGACGTTGCTTACGAACGTGCATAGCAACATCAGAAATTTGGTTGGCAATGTTTGCGCATAGAGATTCCATGGAAGCAAGTATTATTGTTGTTGTGGTTCGTTGCTGATATTCGCATTAGCAAAAGAAGCAATAGCACGTGTTAATTGAGTGAGCGACTACGAGAATTTCTCGTCTACGTATATTTTTCACAAATGACCTATCATAAGTGCTCTCTCCTGCTTTTGAGAAATTCTCTATTCAAAATTAGCATAAGATTAACATAACATGCGTACGTATACCGAGGACATTCTATCCGACATTCTATCGTAAGGCGCTAAAAGCAATATGCACGATCTACGTATAGTAAGAAGAAATTATAGCATCTGCTGGGGATACGCTTGCTATTTTTTCTCTCTTTTTTTTTTTTTTTTTTTTTTACCAAGAAAACGAATTATCTTTACGACAGTCTTTTATATTACTATCTTTCATTTCCTATTTTATAGGTATATTTGCGTAAGAGTGTAAAAATACGATAGCAATGTGCGAACACGTTTATAAACTTGTACGAATAAATATTAATACGTGATAGGAAAAGGATAATTAATTATCATAGTAAACATGTTCGTTATTATTGCTTTACAATTATAAGTAAGTACTTGAGTTATTTCGTATTATTCTATGATAAAAATAATCAACGACAAAGAACTAAAAAAATTCTTGCTTTTTCTTCCAAGAATAAAATTCTATAATTAAATTCGACGAACTCGAAGAATGAGTAACATTAACTAACTTTGTGAAGGATAAGATCCTTTCTCGTTTAGAAAAGAGTTCTTCGTTCGATACCTGACCAAATCGTAAACCTCTCTTTGGTCAATGTTTCTAAAGTCTACACGTACTCGTTGCTTATCTTCCTGGTCTTTCAGTATTTAATACGAGGATCGACGTCTCTTTCATTCTTTCTTCGTCTTTCTTATTAGAGTAAAATAAAATAAAATAAAATAAAAAAAGAAAAAACTAAAAAAAAAGAAAAAAATGATTAGAGCGACGTTCCACATAAACGTACACGTTCGCAGAAAGTTACGATTCGTGATCGGCAAGAAGGGACCCCATTAGACTTCCTATCGAAAGAAGAGATGAACAGAAGAAGAAGAGAGAGAGAGAGAGAGAAAGAGAGATAGTGCGGGCACGGTTTTATTGCGGATCGCTTTTAGCAAGTATCTAAATGACGATTCCTCGAGAGCGAACAACTCGTATATACTTGACTGGCTAAGTTTTTCGTCCCTGTGGATTCTCCTTAAGTAACGTCCACTCATCCCCTCTCTTTCTTCTTCTCCTTTCTCTTGATCGAAACCATGCCGGTACTTCTTCCTTCTCTTTTCTACAGAGAGGAATTTTTATCACGTTCACCAGTACCTCTCCTCGTAAGATAAGAGTCACGTTATGAGAATCAACCTACACTGCTGAATATGTACTTGAGCATCTATGAACAGGATAATCATATAGCATCTCATACTAAGAGGGTGTTTAAATTTACATACTTATAACTATAGAATATTGTTTGATGCAAATTCAAATGCATTCTTTAGTTTTTCTTTTTTCCTTTTTTTTTCTCTTCTTCTTTTTTTTTTTTTTTTTTTTTTTTATCAAACGTCAACATTTCAAATTTTAAGTTTACAAAGATTGAAACCGATTGTATCCGATTTCATGTCGGTTGCACGTGTTTTCCCGACTTATTACACGACATCGACGAAAATCTGAGAAAGAGAGCGTAACGTAGAAAACTTTCTCTCCTGCGTAGAAGCGGTCAAAAAGTAGGCGGCACGGAATCCGCTTATCCCCGCGTGCTGGACGTCCAGCCAAACAAAGCTATGGATTTCCCATGGGACTTTAAACGTTGTTGCTGACGTGCCGAGGAGAGAATTCTCAGGTAGATTTCAGGTAATCCCAGCGTTTGCAATGGCACATGGCTTTCGGGAACTCGCATAGGGCAAAGGTGGAAAGAGGAAGAAAGAAAGAAAGAAAGAAGACGAGAGAGAGAGAGAGAGAGAGAGAGAGAGAAAGAAATACGAAGCAGTTCTCGCAATGGATGTAAGGATCGTGTTTCTTTACGAGAAAGGACCGCTCGTGAAAGGAAAGAAAACGGAAGAAAAAGAGAAAGATTCAAACGTTCTCTAGACGGGGTCACCGCAAACTAATTGTAAATTTTCTTGATTCTTTCGCGAGAACGTAGAAAATTCAAACGTTAACATTGTTACTTATTATATATTAAGATTTCAATGAAACTATAAGATGTTAGATCAGATCGTATTAAATTTATATGTTGTATCGACAACGGACGTTTTTTATAAATATTATTGCAGCAAGTATTATGAAATTATTGAAGTCTCCGAAAATTTCATTCTTTCGTATACACGACAACGTCATCCAACATTGTCGTCACCAATAGTGACCCAGCTGTCTTTAATAAGACGCTTCCTTATATTCTCCTAGTAATAAAGCAAACATAAATTACGAAGAGGCACGCCGAGGCCATACGAATGGGATAAAGTAAAAGTACAGTGGTATCAAGCGGAACACATAAACGCTTTTGGCCTCACCCTGTATTTTTGGTCACTCGTATCCCCTCTTACCCTTCCCTTTCTACCGCTTCCTCTTTCCTTCTTTTCTTTTGCTTCCACCTTCGTGCGCTTTGCACGGTAAGGAAGACGGTAACGCGAGAATGGCGTGTCCTTTCTGCTAACGACGAGGGTGGCCCTCGTTAAAACAACGTCAATGTCCTGGAAAACCGGCGGAAGCCGATCGACCAAATTTCTTTTTTATCTTGTTCTTTTTTTTTTTTTTTTGCTTTACCAAATACTATCATCTTCGCGAGAAGAGCTCGCTTGTTATCTCGATACGATTCAACAACTTCTTCGTCATACATATTATATAAAAAAATGTTAACGAAGCTTACAAACTCCTATAGCAATAATATTTCTTTATTATCAAAAGAGGAAATTGGAGCAAACGGCACGAAGCCGAACGTGAAAGCATGTTATCGACATTCGCTATACATTTGCGTCCAAGAAGGGCAAGTAAGCGAATATATATAACCAAAGGGAAAGGGAACGCCTTTGGGCATGGGCGAGTGAGCAACGATGAAGTCAGCAGTGTCCTTAGACTGCGTTCACACTGAACACAATACGGTGTATAGAGAGAATTGACAGAGATATAGAATGAGGGAGAAGGAAAGTGCAAGCAAAGGGAGAGGGTGTAGCTAGTAGTCTCTAACCACTACGCAAACGTGTTCACAATGCATTGCGCACGTCGGCCCTTTTGTATGATTTGCTTCTACTGCTTCGTTGGCCGTTCTACGAAATGTGTTGGGGAAGGAGAGGGGATAGGGACTATGGAAACGGATACGGTATAGGCACGTTTGTATATAAAATATGTTCATACGCATTGTTACGTTTTGTATACATTTGTAAGTTCCTATACGTTTTCGTATTTGTTGTGAACGAAACGTAAAGCCCGTGTCAGACCTAAGCGTCATTTTAACAGCGCCAGGATTCCATTGACCCCGTAACCTGAACACTACGCGTTCTTCCCGCTCTAGTCGACCAGTCACAACACGCAGCGACATTCGACGCAGCTCCGTTGAAATAATCACGAAACGGAGCTTCGGGTCTTCGTCCTAGAAACTTAAAGCTTAAGATCCTTGAAATAAACGTGTGTCAATCCCCTTTAATGTTCACCGACATTCATATGTTATCCTTAATAATTACTTAAGATTGTCCCAGAATTAAAAGGATAATCATCAATCAATGCGAATGTAATATCGTTAAAGTTGTTTCGAATAAATCGAAAGTTTTTAATATACGTATATTGTATCTACTTTGACTTGACCTACATCTAAATTCGCAATTAACGCTAACATAAAGGATCAGATGGAGATGCGGTTATTACAAAGATCGTATTGACCCTCGCTTAACATCGATTACAATACAGATATAAGCTCGATCGCGTGACTTCCCATGTTACCTGGGTCCCAATCGTATTAATTAAATTCCATGCATCGCTGGTGCAATTAAACGTACTGGCTGAGTGCCAGCGAGACAACGGTAATGCCAACTTTTAAACACTTTCACTGTCTTTCATGTCTTTACATGTGAAACGTGTAAAATAAGTAAAACAGCGGTAACATTCCATTATGGCATAGTTCAGTTTAAAATCGATACGTATTAATTAAAAAATTCCTTCGTTTAATTCGATAAAATTCGATACAAAAGTATGATGTTTCATTTCAGGTATATTATTAATCGTTCTGCTTTTCTTTCTTTTTGTTGTTTTTCTTTTTTTTTTTTTTTTTTTTTTTTTTTTTTTTATCATGTTTTATATTTTATAAGTCATAGCATTTATATTATATCCTTGTTGTATCAATAACTTATTATTTTTATTCATTAATTAAATTTTAATTAATTAAATTTTATTCTCTCTCTCTCTTTCTTTCTCTCTTTATCTTTGTCTTTCCGGTTATTAGTCGAGAATCGCGGTAATATCTACTATGATAGCATTTCCGCGTTGCGGTGAACGTTAGAGACGAGTATCGTTCGTCGCGCTTCGAAATCGTTTGTGAGAAGATACGAAAGAATGGGAGAAAAGGAAGGTTAAAAGGTGGAAGAAGAAGTAAAAGGAGAAGCAAGAAACGAAAGAAGAGAAGACGAAGACGAAGATGAAGAAGAGAGAAAAGAGAGAGAAGGAAATGCGCCAGCAATGCTGGGAGGTCATCGTAAATGCGCTTTATTACCTTGGGATAACGTTTTACGTCCCGCAAGAACGCTATTCGCGGAGAAGCTGGATACGAAGGAGAAGCTTTATTAGTCCGCGAAAAGGTCGACCTGTGCCTTGATTTAGGATACATCGCAACGTGCAGGATTCACGGCATATCTCCTCTTTTCTAAAGAATATGAAATGGCTTTGTGAATGTCTTTTCTTAATGGCGAATGGAAGGAAAAAAAAAAAAAAAAAGAAAAAAAAGAAAAAGATCGAATTACTGAATATGATTGTCACGATTTTCAATCTAAATTAATTTGATCGAATGTTACCTTATCCCAAACAACAAAGCTTAATGTGTACGTGTGTTAATTATAATTAATGGATTTATATTATAAGTGCTTGATAATACACGTTTGAATTATTATTATGTGACGTGTCGATAAATTTGTTCAAATCGATCGAAGATATTCTTCTTCGTTGGATTATCCTTAAATAAATGTTAAAGCGAACACGTCGAGCACGTATCAATCGTCCGTCATATTGTCCACTCCCTTTTTCGTGTCCTCTTCCATCGCGCTCGCACTCTTCCTCCCTGGACACATAGTTATCTCGTCACGAACGCTTTTTGCACGAAACCTTCTTGACGAGTTAATTCAGCCTGAAATGAGAACAAGGTCAAGAGATTCGCTCTTGTTCGCTTTGGAAAGAACGACGAGACACTTTTATTAAAGTTTTGTCGGTGAACAAAACGGAGCTTAACAATGAGGTTTCTTTTTTTGTTTTTCTTTTTTCCCCTCCCTTCTTTTTTCATTTGATTGACAAACAATCAAAACAAACACAATAAATAACACGTATAATTCGTATCTTAGATACGAATTAAAAAGGATGGCGTTGAATTTCTCTTTTGTTACGAATGAAAAGATCGTCTCAAAGTGTAAAGAAAATCCGACGAGTTGTCATCCTTAATACGATGTGGAAACGAAGATAGAAATTGCACGGTATCGTCGATACACAAACATAATTCAAAGGGCTCGCAAAATTTATCCGCGACATCTTAACCCGGAAGAAGAGGGATACGAGAGGCGGTCACGGTGACATAACGGAGGGATTCGAGAGAATCGGGACGGATTGATCCTCGAGGGAGCTATTATCGATATAATCGTTCTAGCCGTGCGTGTCACCCCTCATGCCTTTACCGTCCGTTCAACTAGAACTCTACCCTCCAACCATTTACCGTTTTACATCCCGTCGCGTTCTGTTCCGTTCAATCCCGTTCTATAAGTTTCCAGCACGTGAATAGATCTGGCTTCTTCTATACTTTAAAATATAATCGAAGCCTAAATCCGGCCTCATCGTTGATTGAAGATTATCCGCATCTTTGACGAATACAGTAAACCCGAATACGAATTGTAACCATGAGATCTGAGATATAGAGAGTAACTATGAACTATGTGGTAGTTATCATTACATGATCAATATGCTATCTATAAATAAATTATTTTAACAAACGAACGAATTATTTTGAAGATTTTTATCATACAATGATACTCTTTCAGATGTAAATCAAAAATAAGAAGTTAGATATCTAACCGTAAGTTATAATGCATAACGAAAAAGAGATTTGATCGAACAGAAAGGAAATTTCTGTCATAAGGCATTTTTATCCGCTACTGTACCTGGAAAAGCAAACTCAGCGACAGCTCGTGTCGACCACATCGTTGTAAGCTGCTCCCCAGGGTTACGTCTTCGACGTGACGCAATCTCTTTGATCGTAACACCGTCGACGTGTCCGATTTTTCACGTTTCTATGTCGCTTTTTTTTTCGTAAGTCGATAAATCTAGGTATGAGCGATATATCTATCGTAAAATAACAAGATACAAAGGAAAATTATCGATAATCTAATCGATATAGGAAGCGAAGCACATGCATCATTTTTTCTTTCCTTTTTCTTTTTTCTTTTTTTTTTTTTTTCGAAGCATTCGATTTCATTTATAATTTCAACGTCATGCTGTATGATGATGATGGTACATACATCGATAATATGATTTTCGTGTAAAATGCCCGACTATGGTGAATGGGCCAAAATCGATCAATGCGTATAGAATAGCTATCGTTTCTAGTATCAAGCTAAAACCGGCAAACAATAAAGAACGTTGCTAAAAGTGAAAACTATGAAATGTCGGCTCTGAATTGTTGTGAATCTCATGAAAAATGCATACTGTCTATTAAAGCTAATGTTAACGTTCGAATCAAATTGAAGAAGCGAATATTACGATAATAATTATTTTTGATAATTTAATCGTTCGTTAACAAAGAGCTTGTATTTAGTATGAAAAGCAGAGTAAACAAAATTTTCAGTACTTTACGAATTGAAACGAACAATTGGTTATCTTTCTTCTCAATCGATCTATTTCCTTTCATATATCTCGATAAATTAATGAAAAATTCATATCAATCTATTGACGTGTTATGATCAGAATAAATGGCCAGGCCGGTGAACTCGATAATTCGATACCGCAAGTAAAAAGCGTAAATTCGAGCTTATAATAAAATTAAAAATCGCTTCGACGTTCCTCTTCGATATCAATAGATTCGCGAATATAAAGAAGCGTGCCAATCGTCGGGCATTCATCTTTTCGTGAATAGCTCGGTGATTGGCTGTGTTATATACGAGCGGACACATCAAGAAGACCGAACGATTAATAAATACGAATTCGAATACGATCGCTAGTTGTACAAACTCTTGCGACTTATATTCGTACGGCAGTGTCGGTAATTTAATTTAGTGTTGGGATTAAAGGTGGGCTTTTTAATTTATATCGTCTGGTTTGGACCGTAGTAGAAGATAAATTCTTTACGGCTTTCTCTGTTGGTATTATCCTGTCTAATTTGACGTCAAAAAAAAAGGATCTAAACATTTTCAAATATATACATATATATATATATATATATATATATATATATATATATATCTTCATAATAAGTTATATTTACAGGTATATACTTTGGAAAAAAGACAGCTGAAACCAATTTGAAATAATATTACCTTGAAGCATGACGCAAAGGAAATATATAATGATATCTACTATATTTATTCATTAATTTCTTCTGTAGATATCTCAAGTTTATATCTCAGCATGACTCGACTTGATAGGCTATGTTTCTTCGGAACGTCAACGATGAAGTCACTTTAACGATAACGCGTCGGTAGATCAAGACCGATAGAGAAGACCGATCTTCTCTCGTCAGGGATTCGTGCAAGAAAAGTTGGCATCCCTGTGAGTCTCGAGGATAGCTATATCTCGCGCAAACCCATACTTATTCTTCACCAAGTAGAAGGAGAAAAAAAGTTTAAGGGAGCCAAGAAAGCGAGATAATGGTGAAGAGGAATAGGAAGATAGACGTGGAGGAAAAAAAGGGGGATAGAAAGAGCGATAAAAAATGTTACGCGTTAATGAAAAAAAAAAAAAAAAAGA